>NW_020800318.1:0-300000 GCF_003590095.1 Trichoplusia ni
ATTTAAAATTACATATTGAGCAGTCCAAACACCAAACTTGGATTGTACAATAACTGATCTACCTCACAATACAGAAAAGCAAAACATAGCGATGACGCAGTCGTTGGCGGGTTGTCGCGAGCAAAGCGATGATACTCCGTCCCTGTCATACGCGGAATGCATCAATCGGTCTCTCGCTCTCTCACATACAAGCACGCGCGTGGAGGCCTCAACCGCGGTTTCGACACAGGTGCAACGCAAGCGCGCGAATCCTGAGCGCCCGAGTGTCGTACCGGAGACGGCGCGGTCTATATCACAAGCGATAAGCGGAAGCGAGAAAATACAACCAGATAAAGAAGAGAAGAATGGATGGACAATTGTACAAAAAAAGAAGCCAAAGTACAAGTTTGCAGGAAGTAGAGGAAAAGCGGCTTCGGATGTGGATATGAAATTTAAAGCTGCGGAAATAAATATTCCATTATTTATATCCCGTGTAGCTAAAGAAGTTACTGACAGCGACATTGCTGACTACATTCTGTCAAAGACTCAAACTGCAGTAACAATAAAGAAAATTATAATGCAAAAGGAAAGAAATTATAATGCATTTAAAATCTTTGTACCACACCACAAGCTCGCAATGTTTTTAGATGATAGTCTGTGGCCAGAAGGTGTGTCTTTTAGGCGCTTTGTTTACTTTAATAAAACTAAGAAGGCCGAAAACAATGTTGTGAATAGTGATGTGATACAAAACAATTAATAATGGGTATACAAACAAATACAACTGCAACAACTACTTTATTTAAATTTGTCAGTTTTAACTGTAAGTCGATAAAAAGATCAATTGATTGTGTCAGAAAATTGTGTCAGTCGGCGGATATCATAGCCTTACAAGAGACCTGGCTACTTCCCTATGACATACCGATACTGGGCACTGTTGACCAGGAGTTCGCATACACGGGCACGTCAGCAGTGGATATTTCAAACGGTGTTTTGAAAGGAAGACCTTACGGTGGCGTGGCAATACTGTGGCGTAAAAGTGTGTTCAAAGAGGTGACTGTTATCGAGTGCAATAATCCGCGTATCAGTGCAATAAAAGTGTCTATGAAAGACCGCGCATTTCTTGTGTTTAGTGTTTACATGCCGACAAATGGAATAGACAATTTGGAGGAGTTTACGACATGTTTTGGCGAGGTATGTGCGATAGTTGATCATTACGCTATAGAATCTATTTACGTACTAGGAGATTTTAATGCTCATCCGGAGAACTGTTCGTAACGAGCTAATTAATTTATGTATGGACCAACAATGGTCCTGTGTGGATATAGATGTGTTAGGAAGTGTATTAAGTAATTATACATTTATAAGCGAGGCTCACGGGTGTGTGAGGTGGCTCGATCACTGTGTTACTAGTCATTCTGCCAAACAAACTATTAAGAATGTATTTATTAATTATGACACGTTTTGGTCTGATCATTTGCCCCTAGTCATTGAGTGTGAATTAAGTGCAATTATAGTAAAAATAGTAATTATAATAAAAATATAAAAATAAAGCTGTTTGGGGCTATAGAACTAAAGAACAAATAAAAAGCTATACCAAATTGTGCAATAGTAAACTGAAATTAATAGATTTTCCTGTTGAATTAAGAGAATGTAGTTATGATATTTGTAATTGTAAGGAACATAGAAATTGTCTAGATAAACTATATAAGGATATAATAATAGCATTAACAGACTCAGCCATTAACACTTGTGAAACTAAATCTCACTCGCGTAAGAAAAAACATGTAATAGGATGGAATAAGCATGTATGTGAAGCTCACAGGGAAGCTAGGAGTAAATTTTTATACTGGGTTCTCAGGATAGGCCACAATCCGGTACTATATATGAAGAAATGTGTGAAAGTCGCAAATTATTTAAAATAGATTAAAGTGTGTCACAATAACAAAGAACAGATAAAAATGGAAATTATTTCGGAATGTCGTGCTTCTAAAAACTTTAGTGATTTTGGAAAGCAACCAACAGTTTAAATCATAAGACTGGCCTTCCAGTGAGCGTGGGAAGTGCGAGTGATAGCAGAGATATAGCTGAACTGTTTAGAGAACATTTTACCACTAAGTCTCCACTGGGTTCTTCGTCTGCAGATCCTGGGTCCACCATGACCCGGTGAATTGTATAGGGTGTCTGCTAAACAAGTTCGACAAATTGTGAGTAGCATGTCTAGGGGCAAGTCACCGGGTCATGATGGACTCAGTATCGAGCATCTAAAATACGCTGGTGTTCATTTACCGCGTGTGCTGGCAATGTTCTTTACCTTATGTCTGAATCACTCGTACTTGCCTATAGACCTTATGAAAACCATCGTAGTACCAATAGTTAAAAATAAAACTGGAGATTTGTCTGATAAGAACAATTACCGACCGATTTCCTTGGCTACAATTGTGGCCAAGGTGTGGACAGTGTGCTCGACTCAGAACTTGATAAAAATATTAATATTCATGATGCTCCAGTTTGGTTTTCGCGCGGACTTTCCACTGAAAGCGCAATTCTGAGTCTGAAGCACACTGTCCAATACTACACGGAAGAAGTACACCTGTGTATGCATGCTTTCTTGACCTCTCCAAGGCATTTGACCTTGTGTCGTATGACTTGTTATGGGAGAAACTCAAGAAAACCCGCGTGCCTACACAGGTACAACGGATTTTTCATTTCTGGTACCAAAACCAGAATAATTATGTAAGGTGGGCAAATGCCTTCTCGGACACGTACAGGTTGGAGTGCGGGGTGAGACAAGGTGGTTTGAGTTCTCCTAGGCTCTTCAACTTGTACGTGAATGAGCTTATAGTTGGGCTCAGCAGCACACGAGTGGGATGCTGGATTGACAACATTTGTATGAACAACTTTAGTTACGCAGACGACATGGTGCTGCTGACCCCAACTGTAAGTGCAATGAGGCAGTTGCTTGCAATATGTGAAACATATAGCATTCAGCATGGATTGATGTACAATGCTAAGAAGAGCGAGTACATGGTTTTCAAGGCCCCCGGTAAATGTACATTGAATGTGCCCGCAATAAAGCTAAATGGCATTGAACTAAAGCGGGTAGAAAAGTTTAAATATCTTGGACATTACGTTACAGAGGACCTTGAGGACCAGGTTGACATAGAACGGGAACGTAGGCATTGGCGGTTAGAAGTAATATGCTGGCCCGCAGGTTTGTGCGTTGTAGTAAACAAGTTAAAGTCACTCTATTTAAAGCCTACTGTCAGACTTTCTACACGTGCAGCCTGTGGTTCAGATATACGCAGAGGACGCTCAATGCCTTACGTGTCCAATATAACAACGGGTTTAGGATGTTGTTGGGGTTGCCCCGTTTTTGCAGTGCCTCCGGTATGTTTGCGGAAGCCAGGGTAGACGGCTTCCACGCGGTAATACGCAAGCGGCTCGTATCACTACTGAGCAGGGTCAGGAGCAGCACCAACAGCATCCTGCAGGTTATTGCGGAAAAGCAGGACTCAGACATCCTGAAAGCATTTATACGCGCACAAATTTTACTATAAATCTTATTATTTTGTAATTATGTATGGACATTGTTCTGAAATAAAGATTATTATTATTATTATTATTATTATTTCATTTAAAGCGCAAATCTAAACAGACTTTGCTGCTAAAAAACATGGTTTTTTACTAGAATTCCCCTTTTAAAACCTCTACAAATCTCATTTAATATGTTTTACTACATAATTGTATTATTTCAGATCCTTAAAAGCGACCTTCTCTATAAAGAAAATACTAGATTTTATTGGAATATGTAACATTGTATGGAATAGTATAGACCGAGCGTGGAACGTTCTGGGCGTTTCTCGGCGCTACTCGCTCGTACGTTCACCCCTGATAACGTCAGCCGTCAGGGCTACACAATGCGCGGCTCGCATTTACTTTCGCTGACAGAGATAGTGTTATGCTCTATTTATCTGTTCATTTATTTTGGTTAAGTAATGTTTTTCTGTCTTATGTAAAAAAATATCATACCATTTTTCGTCAATCATGGCTATGAGAAACGGTTTGACGGTACAAGTATGGAAATTAGCTTTGATGATGATATTATGCCGAGTTTAGACGAACTTGTTCAATTTAATACACAGATACAATAAATTTATTTTCAGAATGATAACTACTAAAACAGCAATATTAACTTGCAGAAAATTAGTAAATAAATTACAAAACATAACTAGAATAACATATATCTGGAACGTTCATTCCACGTTATCTGGAAACAGAACACAAAGCGACCCCTCGTTTGTGCTTCCCTGTGTGACGCAGCTGACTAAAATTATCCTTCGAGCATTTTCTACTCCGTACTAGATGGCGCTGCGGCGGGTATATAAACTCGAGCAAAGCGCGGCAAAGGCATTCAGTTGAAAAACAAGCGAACTCTCAACAAGTGAACTTGAAGCGCTCTCACAGCTCTCCAAGCGATACACTGCGATCTACTGCGAATATATCGGAGTTATTATTTGAAGATTTGAAAGAAGATTTATTGAGAAAATTCGAAAAATGTCTCTCATCCCGTACTTCTTTGACGACTTCGGCTTCCGCCGCCCTCGCCGCTGATGGACCAGCACTTCGGGCTTGCCTTGACACCTGAGGACCTGCTATCAGTTGCTGCCGGACCTTTACTGAGCAACGACTACTACCGTCCCTGGAGACACCTGGCTGCTGCCGCGAGGGACGTCGGCTCCACAATTAAGGCTGAGAACGACAAACTACAGATCAACTTGGACGTCCAGCACTTCGCTCCCGAAGAAATCTCTGTGAAGACAGCTGACGGGTACATTGTAGTTGAAGGTAAACATGAGGAGAAGAAGGACGAGCACGGCTTCATCAGTCGTCAGTTTGTGAGGAGGTACCAGCTGCCGGAGGGCGCGGCGCCCGAGAACGTCGAGTCGCGGCTCTCATCTGATGGAGTCCTCACCATCACCGCCCCAAGGAAGGTCCCTGAAGCCATCAAGGGAGAGAGGAAGGTCCCCATTGCCCAAACAGGACCAGTCCGCAAAGAAATCAAAGACCAGAGCAACGGAACGGAAGAACCGAAGGAAAAGTAAATTAATGTGTTTTTTTTTGTGCTGCTGTGTTACTTTATATTATGTGTGTGAGTCTCAACTATTCCAAATATTATGGCGGTGCCATTTAAGACTGTTATTGTATTATAAATAAATTTAAGTTTCAGCTTTAAAAGTTTGTTTTATTAAGAGTACCCTCGCTGTTTGAGAAGTATTCATTAAATTGTTAGATTATAATTTTAATTCGTTGGTAGTTTAATTTATTATTTTTACTTTGACTAAACCAACTTCATAAAAACTTGAATAATAAACTAAGAGCTCATTGCGAAATAATCTCATAAATATAACTGTTTAGAAACATACACTTATTCAATCAAAATATTCTTATGCTCTGCTTGCGACTGACTAATTTAATTAATAGAATGTCTGATCACACACTCACCCAAAATATCCATCACTCAAAATATCTGATAGATAATCTAGACAGACTGGAATTTTCTAGAAAGCATCAAAGCATTCCTATCTATCTTGCCAAGCGTCGCATACCTTTATATGAGATCTCTGAGTGATTAACCGAAAATAAACTAGCGAATTTCAAATGGACACAAATCTACACAGCCAAGACAGTATCTGAAAGAGATTATAATAATTTTTGTTTCTATTTTCACTTTAAAGCAGGAAAATATTATCTTCTAGTGTTGTTGGATAATCAGAGGAATTGTTGTTGTTAACTTTTTCTGATCTTTTAAAAATGATAACAGCAATTACGAGTATATTTTCAGACACAAAATCGACTTCAACTTCATTGTCATTCTTTCTACAGATGTAGGGTTCATCTGTAACAGGCCCTGGCAGGTTCAGGCATTTTCCCATGTTTAGGTTTGAATATTGATCATGGTCACGCTTTAGGTCGTGAAGGTTCGTGATTTCAGATTCCAACATTTAGAATCTAGGTTTCCTCACGATGTTTTCCCATTAAGAAAGTAGTACATCATCTTTTTAAAGTTTCGAACCTGCACCTTGTGTCTACAAATCCAAACATAGAACTGCAAGGGAACGCCTGTCACCGTCAAAGTCGCTGGGTATTTTGTAACCGCACAATTATGCATCCATCGTAATAAGTATCGCACTTTTGTTTAATTGGCACTCATATTTTTTTAAATTACCCTCATAGGCCCTAAATATTATGTGTCTGAACCTCACCTAGCTGACAAATAACAATATTTTCTTTGCAATCGGTTAAAAGTATAGGTAAAGAAAAAACACAGTTGTACGAATCTCTTTATTTAGCTACAACAAAATGACATAAGACCCCGTCAGCTGACGACGTAAACAATACAATAATAATTATTACATTATTACATGTTTCAGTGTATAAAACAATTGATAATCTTTTAGAAGCTCAGTTACGCATATATCACTACAGTGCTGTGTATTCACATTTTTTTATTAAATTTATTTATTTAATCTTCAATATCGGTTTGGAAAACGTAAAAATAAAAATATATTTTCTCATTTTTGTAGAAGATTTTTTTTTTTCAGAAAAAATAAACTTGGCCTTAACATATTGACAGACAGCTTTACTTTTTTTATTGCTCAGTTTTAATTTTATTTCGAAAAAGATTAAGCTTAGACAGGCTTGAGTAAAGACGTCGAAATTGTCACTTGTATAGATCTAGAAAATTGAATAACAAATAAAAAACAGATGCTACCTTAAAAGTTAGGACGGAAATTTATTTTTCTCTAATATTTTTTATTGTGGGCTGACAAAAATATATTGAAGTTCCCTTTTTAGGGTTTTTTTAGTCCCAAACCGATATTAAATTACTACTTTCATTTGCTATACACCGAGACTAAGATAGTCGTTGACACCGTAATATAACTAACACACACTTATCAAGCGAATTTAATAAAAAACTTAACATCAATATTTATTTAAATAATAAGAATAAAATTTAACCAACAATAAAAATATAATACATTTTACATTTAATATTAATTTATAAATAAATATTTTTGACAAATAAATATTTTTTTATTTAATAAAGATTATTCAATTAAATATTAAAAACAAATTACACATGTTCGTGATTGTATCTTTGTAAGAGTTTTAGTTCGAGTGCAGATAGTTAATAATTTTCATTTTAAAAATTATACATTTTCCAGTGTGTACACTATTTTCTATCTTATTTACATGGAAGGCATGAGGCATGTGCACTAACAATATTAAATACGATGTCCGAAATAAAGGACATTATTATAATAAAAACATTCAGTATTCTATTCTAACCAATCATTAACAACGTTGAAAATGTACAAGTAAAAGTAAATTTTACAGAAAAACAAATGAATATAATTTTTATACGACACCTCTACAACATAAGCCGTATTATGAGTTTTAAAATCATGATTGTTCCAATTCAAAGGAATAAGCTATTATAAAATAGCCTTTTATGGATCAGTCATGGCTTTGATTCTTCGCAATACGGCCAGAAGTCAACATTCAATTTTAGAAATATTTTTTTCTAATTTCTCTTGTAAATTTATATTATAATATAACTACGTCTTTTGTCCTAATATCTAAGCTACATAAAGATGTACGCCATTTTGCTTTGCAACATCTAACGCTATAAATACAATAGGTATAAAATTGAGCTTTATTGATATGTCTCGTTAACATTTAATTTCGCAAATTTGATATGTATCTGTTTTTGAATCACAATTTATACTTATCATATAAATAATGTTGGAAACTGATGACAGAATCATTTAACAATATTTATTTATTCAAAACAATTTATAAATATACATATTATTATTTTTATAAAGTGAACTCTAAGAAAACTTAAACATAATAATATTTTAATTTAATGTGATCCAGTAAATACAAAACATTTTTTCATTAATCTTAATAATATATTTATTTTTAAATAATAAATATTTTTAATAATTAGCTTTTTATTTTCTATGATATTTATTTTTATTTTAAATAAATATGTTTTCTAAATTAAATACTTGCAGCGTGTTGTGCTATCTGAAGCAGTATCGGGCCAATGTTTTTAACTCAATAAAGCTTTGGCCAATTCTTGTGATATTTTATTTTATGGAAGAATAAACACATTCGTATTTTGTGTTCTAAAATTACTTTTTAGAGGTATTTGATAGAACTTTGTGTGATATTTTTAGTCTATATTAATTGTATTTTTGTGTTAAAATTCGATTATAACTGAAAGAAAGCAATTAAGTATTTTGGTACTCACTTTCTTTTAAACATTTTAGTATTTTTGAAGTACACATTATAACGCATTTGTTGCAAGTTATTTACTTAAAAATATGTTATTATGATATGTTGCATATTTTCACGCTTTACCATTTCACACGGTACTAGTCCATACAATTCGCTAAATTAATTTCAAAAAAATAAACAGAAAGAATGTTGTCCTTTATAACGTCTTTTACAAATAATAATATGACAGTTTTAAGATTTTCGTGTCATATAAAATTTGTTTTTTTATTACCTGGGACACCACCATTACCTTTCAAATTTAGAGTGAGACTCGTGTCTTGCGCCTCGCACCCACAATGCCATTTTCAATAATAATTAAAAATCTGTTTTAGACTTGACGTTAAACAAAATGCTCTTTATTATAATGAATAGATTAGTCTGGAACTATCTGCGTCTACGAAAGTCCAGTACACCAAGTATCTAAGCAGCGGTGTTGCCAGTTCTAAGAATTGTCCGAAAAGGGTAAAGCCTTTTTTAAGAATAGCAACATTTACTAATTTTTGACATATCAATCCCTGAGGAAAACCACGGATTAAATTACTTTATAACTTGTAGGTAATATTTTTTCCTGTTTGATACAAGTTTTGAACATCGATCAAGATATAACAAGCGAACCCTTTACGTGGAAACTAGAGAAAGTTTTTATTATCTGGCAACACTTAACAGTCGAACAGTAATAGATAACTAACACGTCTATTCATTAAGATTCTTTTAGAACATAAGAACTCTATGTCTACTTCAAATTAAAGCTTTATTTTTTACCAATTTACATTACATTTTCTATAATGTGTAATGTTCCGGAAAAACATTTATCTAAGTGTCCCCTAAATACAATTGTTTGATTTTGGACAAAACTTAGCAAGCTTTTATAGTGAAAGCTATAAATAAATAATTTTTTTTTTTATTAATAAATCTAAGGTTCTATTCATTATTTCCCATACCCTTTCCCTTAATCGGTTAATAAATAGGTTTTTTAGTAAGTTCTGAATAATGCAAAATAAACTTTAGTCATTTTTTTTTATTTGTAAAAAGTTTGTTATAGTGATAGTAAAATAATTTTCATCCAATGAAAAAAAAAATAACTTTAAAACTAAATTTTAAAACTTCAATAAAATTTTATTTGTTGCATACCTTTTAATTTTGATAGATGTCGTATAATAAAACTGCCTATAAAATAATATAGAAAATGCGAAACGAGAATATTTGCTAACATATTTTGGTAAGGCGTTATTAATATTTTCATTCTTCGAATGTTTTATAAATGGCTATCAAGATAAAAAGATTTTTAATGAATTATTGCATAATTTTGTAATTTGAACTTTTTTCTGACTGTATAACTTCAAAAATAAGATTAAGAATAAAAATTGTTACAATTACTAAGTTCTGTCCAATCCCAAACATAATCTAACGTGCATTCACATTGATGGATATAGATACCTAAGTACAGTCACTAACTAAAGGCGATAAACCGCTACTATCTAGTTAGGGAAACAAAGACAGAAAGGTTTTATGCTGCAGATATTCCTTTAAAAGATAATAAAAGATAATTTTCTAAAGAGTATCACAACCTACCTGTTATTTCTAGTGTAGAAAAGGAAAAAAAGGATGAGAAAATTCTTGATTCCTTGACGCCAAAATTTTGCGTGAAGTAAGAAGGTTTTGTTGGAGATCACCTTTAAGTAAGTTTTGTGAGTGAAACACCACTACCTTATGTAGAGAATCCTTCCACTTTCTCAAAAACAAGTCTTGAAAGAGTTGTTTTTGGGCGTTAAACCAGCAGAAATACAAAAAATATTCCATACCGAACGAAATATAGTTTTTATTTTTCTTGGAAAAAGTAAATAATAATTTTATCAAACAGAAACCATTCTGTGTTGCCGTATTGAAATATGGAATTTGAAAAAAAAGAAGAAAACGACGATATCCGCAGCACTAAACATTCTACTCTACCAGAGAAACCAACCGAAGGTCTAACAGTGTAAAAGGCGTAATACACTTATTTACAAAACCCAGCCTTTAAGATCGACCTACAAGCACCAGTTACAAGTCGAAAATAAAACGAAATACCACTATGATATGTTTAGTTATTCATGTCAGTCTTCATACTACTACTAGAGTCAGTCCTAGGCTAACGGATTTTACAATCCCATAAGAAGAGGACGCGATTTTTCCAAAAACAAAATCACCAAAAAGCTTCATCGAATCATAATAAGTACATTCAATTTCGTAGTACACATCTCTAGAAAAATATTTAGGTATAATTGCATCAGCAACAAGTTCATTAAAATTATTAAATATTGTAATACTCACAGCTTTTATGATATGTATCATTTGTTTATAATTATATACATCTACTTTACTTACGTCTAGATCGTCGGTGATATGTTTGTCTTGTGCGTCACCTAAAGCAAGTGCATCGTGCCGATTCTCAATGTAATTTACAACATCTACATTACTAACAATAAATTCATCGTAACATTTCAAAATAGATACAAATTTGATATGTTCATTGGAATATTTCTCGAAAGGAACGAGGTCTAAAACGTTTTGGGTCGGTAACCCTTTGATGCTTAGTTTATTAGTCAATAAATTCGAGAAACAATTGACGAAACGCTCGAAGAATAGGATAGTTTTTATGAAGGAGATTGTTGAGTTGAAGTTGTAGAGAAAGGTGATGAGAATAATGGTGATGTAGAGGATGGTGATGGGCCTGTGGGAGGTGATGGCGGAGCTTGGCGGGGTGGGGTACACGACGTCCACTTCAGCGATTTTGAAGATCGACAGGAGAAGGTGTGAGGAGATGTCCTCGTGCTGAGAGTTGATACGGGATTTTACCACCTTGAGGACGTCGATGCATTCCTCCTGAAAATTATTTAAACAATGGACAATGGTTAAATCAATACCAAAAAAACAAAAAATATTGGAATTTATTAGGATTGTAACTAACGTATTTTAGTTGAATAACATAATTATTCCGTATTTTTTTATATCATGCTTTGCCAATTCCCTTTTCACTTTCGGAATTAAATCCTCTTTTATCTAGTGCTGTTTTATTAACAAACCCCTAAATCGAAAGCCATGGAACTCTTTTCATATTTTGTATAATTTAAATCAGTCCTAGCTCCAGTACCAGGTAGAATTACCTTTTCTCTATCAAGTAGCGCCTCCCCGGCCTCTCGCAGTGCCTCCTGCTCACGCTGCGGCACGCTCGCTGAGATGATTACATTCTCATTGCTGATGTTGAATAGAGTCAGCGTGCAGTTTGTCTGAAAATATGAATATAAACTGTTAAAATACATCTGCAAAAAGTAGAAGTTGATAAAGAGTTTACAAAAATATTAATTTGTATCGAACCTTTTTAAATGCCGCACTAACTATACCTATTGTTCTTGTCAGTCAATGTGTGATGGTACACTTTTTTGTTATTGGTTTTTCTTGAAAAGGTCAACAAATTATAAAGGATAATAAAAATATTAAATTTCTAATAATTAGATTAGTATTGTGTAACGTTTGTAGAAATGAAATACGTTCAGGTTGCTTTCATGACGTCACAACTCTTTTGATTTCAATACTTTATTCCATTCCATTTATATGGAAACTCACCCCCTCACTGTGCACAGAGTAGAGGTACTGCTGCAGTAGGCGGACAGCGTCTTCAGCCCCCAGCCCGGTGTGGGGTCGCAGCAGAGCTTCGTCCACTGCGCTGAACCCGAGGAGCAGGTATACACCTTCTGGCAGCTTGTATTCACCTGGAAAAACAAGTTCGGTTTCTGGACATAAATATATTTTAAGTATGGCGTTAATAGAGTAAATTTTCGAAAAGGGCTGATTACTTTCAAAATAATTATTGATTTACGGTCATTCATTTTGAAATTAAATTTTGTTATGGTGGACTATGTTGATGCAAAATTACCTTTAAAAATTTGATAAAATAAGTGGTGGCAAAATTTTTCTTTTTGGAAAATAAAGATGTTGCAATGTTCGACACTAATCTGCGCTTTGTAGATTGTCTTGCTTTTAGCACAGCTACAGAGTTGGTTTTCAAAACTCCATTCGAAATCTTTGTACTTATCACTAAAAGAATTGATAAACAAAAATCTTACCAGGATTAGGCCTCATACAGATGAAGGATCCAGAGTAGCAGTAACAGCGCCCCCTATAGGCCTGGTAGGCGGGCGCGGCGTGCGAGTAGTGCGCGAGGCGCGACGAGCACGGCGCGCGCGGCACGCACGCCACCTTGCACGACACCTGCAGCGAGGCCTCGCACACGCACAGGTCCGTGCACTCTGCTAGCTCCGCTGAGCGGTACAGCTGGAAGACGTAATCAGTTATGTATTGAATAAAAACGACTCCCGCATTAATGAATTTAATCCTTATGTCGAAAGGGTTTCACGAACATTCAAGTCACATGCACAAAGACACCCAGACTCGGGACTAGCATTATTGGATCAAACTTATGTGAGTTTCACGCAGGAAATGAACAAGCGATACGTCGTGTTCAGTGGATTTTTCGTGATGGCTTCAAGCACTCGGCTATTCGTGCAGTCAGACTGGTGTTAAATTGTAAATGGCGTTGGTCTTTTTAGATCTTTTAAGATCTCTTTGTTTTCGGTTTTTTTTGGGGAAAGCTGATATGGAACAATTTCTTGGTTAGAAATTAGGTTCTTAAAGACAATATTACATTGCCTTAGAATAGATAATAGTGACGGTGTTTACCGGCTCAGATACCAAGGCAGAGGTGAATAATTAGCGTTATTTCATTATTTCGCTAGCATATATTTGAATTTTAACATAATCATAAATTACCTCAGATGTGATTAACTGATCATCAGATCTAGATCAAATTTGATCCAATGACCATACCAAGTTAACTGGTCACATGTTGATTATTTAGAACACAGTTTTATTTACTTACCCTCCTCGTTTCTCCCATCTTAATATACTGCGCCTGGTCATCACTCTCTGGCTTCTTAACGATGCAATACTTCGTCGGCTCCAGGGTTGTGGTCGGCCGTGGCGTGGTTGTGGTCGTCGTTGTTGTTGTGGTTGTGGTGGTTGAGGTGGTGGTTGTGGCGACTGTGGTTGTCTCGGTCGTGGTCTCGATGACCGGCTCGGAGATCTGAGCTACCTCGTTGGGACCAACTGTCTGTTCCGACATGGTTGTTATTGGACTCAGTTCTTCGCGGGTTTCCTGGAATATTGAAATTTTTATTTTTAGTGTTTATAAGGTGTTTTTTTTTTCATAAAATATCGCAAGGCTGCATTTCTAGCGACGATGCGAGGGAGGATGTTTCAAATCTCCACATCTGATCTTATAGAATTGTTTCATAATTAAAAAGTGGGATTTTTCTATAAGCATGGCATTCTAAAACCGTGCCACAACAGCCATTAATGTAAAAATTTCAAATCCGCGCAGAAAATGTCTACTTAAATTAAATACATTTTTATTTTAAACCAACTAAAGGGAGAATTTCGGAGAACTTTACTTATTCTATTAAAGCGCATATGATAAACTTTCTTAGGGAAAACGCAGCCTGATGCAAAACTTTTAAACCACCCAATTTTTGCACCTGTAAGGTCTTCAACTACAATCATTCATATAACGGAATATATCTTAGTAATAAGAACCTACCTGCACAGGATCAATCTGCGGCGTCCCATGCTGCGTGGTATGCCGATGGTGATGGGTGGTAGTGCGGTGGTATATAGGTGACTCGGGCGCCACCGTGATGTACCTGATGCCGTTGTCAAAGGGAGTGGTGGTCATCAGGGAGCCGTAGGTCTTCATGTGGTAGTCGCTTTGGGATTCCACTGGAAATTGTAGACAGTGGCTTAGAATATTAGCCTGTAAATGTCTGCTGCTGCAGTACAAAAATCATCTCAAAATGAGAATATATTTTTCTGCTATTTTCTTTTTGTTTCCTCTTTTAATAAAAAGCGACTCCCGCTGTAAGGCATTTAATCCTATCGGTGTTTTGCAAACATTCAAGTTACATGCACAAGGACACCCGGACTCAGAACAAGCATTCGTGGATCACACAAATGCTTGTTCTACTCCTGGATCGAAACCGCGATACTTTGCACACTATGGATGCTTGCTGTTGCTAAATCAAATCTTTAAAGGTTCTATAGATGCAGAATTTACAATGCTTTCCCTCTAAAGTTCTGAAGTTCCCTCCTTTCCCTTTTCTATGAACTTTAGGAAATCTCATACCTATACAAAATCCAGCAACATTCAAATGAGAAAGAATGTTTGCCTAAAGTTCTGATGTTCCCCCCTTTCCTTTTTCCATGAACTTTTGGAAAGCGTAAAGCTATACAAAATTACCATAAAACATCATAAGAAAGAAGATATTCAAGTAACTGGCTCACCAACGCAAGGATTGAGCCAGAGCAGCCTCTGCCATCCGAGACAATCGTACAGCTGAGCGAAGTCGGTACCGCGGCAGGCGCAGGCAGCTCGCAGCTGCGTCCCCAGCACCGCCACCACGGCAGCTCTGCACGCGGCAGGGGAACCGGCACAACCCTGGGTGACGGCGTCCACTGCACACCACTGCTCATAGTTCTCAAGACGAATCCTGTAAGTTCGAGGTGAGTATTAAATGATGCGTTTGATTCTTAAAGAAAGTCTAATGGAGTTACGAAAACAAAAGAAATTGCTTCTGATTCCATATCCATTCTTTTAAGGGTTAAGGCATCCAAAGGGTAATAATTAAATCATATTACTAAGGTTGTCTATTTACCTTACTTTCACTTGGATGTATGTTATAAACTGTGATAGCCAGACAGTTGGAATTTTCACAGATATTGTATTTCTGTTGAGGCTATTAAACAACAAATTCAGTAAACATAAAGATCAAGGTTAAGCAACGGTTGTTACGGTCATACATTTTTCTTTGGCCTATTTGAAAAGCATTCTCAGTGTCGCGAGTCCAACAAGCACTTGACCGATTATTTTCACTTCGTTTAACTACCACTAAATTATTTCATAAAGATTTCCAATTTTAATATAAAATTAGTTTATAATCAAGAAAATCACTTTCACATTAATACACCCAGTATATTAACGCTACAACAAACATCAGACTCAGACATACATACAACATACAATACAATTCTCGTTTTCATTACAAAATCATTACAAGTCAGAGACAGCCCATATCCAATGCCCCAATCAGCAAATGGCTAGATTAAATTCCTGGAGTCTAGCCTATACGGATATGACCTGAATAGCTTGTTATTATGCCTATTTCAGCCTAAAAGCTAAAGCTAAATCTAGATAGGATAGATTTGTATTATATATGACGATGATTGCTTGAAATAGTAATTATGACCTAGATATCAATGGATTTTGAAATTAATAGTCAAAACCTAGTTTTAGTAAAATTAACGTATTTTTGTGTGTGTGTTATAGAATATTAAAGTTATTATTAACCCCGACGACAAAAATAATTTATAAATTTGGAGTGTCTGTGTCAAAATCGATCCATAAGATTGACGTGCGTGTTTGTTTGCGGCATCGCGTCGTATCTCTCGACCGTGATTTTGTCTTTTTTTTTTTAATGTTATTAGTGAAGAGTATTTTTAGCTTTGTTTGAAGACTATCGGTCCAAAATGTCAATTGATTGTCTATATATATTTTTTAATATAGATATCAAATGAAAGGGCGTGACTTAAAGAATTATGTGATGATGATATGTCTATGCAAAATGTCGTTTCTAAGTGTGTCGGAGCTAGTTTTTTCTTTATTTATATATGTTTTACTATAATTTTATACTTTATGGTAATCAAAAGTGTAATTAAAACCTATACCAGCTACAAAAGATTACACAAACCATTTTGTATTCTAAATGCGTGGAAAATAATTTATTTGAAATGTAATTAAACAGAGTAGATTCATATGATAGTTCTTATCGCTTACCGATTGACAGAGGTCGATAAATGTAATAACTACTAATAACTATTGGAAAGTTATAACAATACGTTCATGACATGGACTAAAACTATACAAATACCTATAAATCGTAAACACATTGTGTTGAGATGACAATCAGTATTCAGTATTAAGTCGCCATTAAAGGTTTAAATTTTGAATCAACGCTTCGCTAAATTAATTGATTTAAAAAATCTTGATTTTTTTAAACACCACTCCATTCAAAATCGGAATCGGTCCAGGTCCAGTTTGAGGCTAACCCTGAAAATTCAAAATCTGCAAAAATACAACCAGAGCGACAAACAAACCAGAAAAGTGAGTATAAAAAATAAAATAATTTTAAATGTTATCGACATTATGACCATATCCACCGCTTAAACTCGATTTTTATCTTTATTATTTTAATAAATAATTACTTTTAATGTTATTGCTTTAATAATTTAAAACGATAACATTTTAAGTAAAAAAAATATGTTTATCATGGGTCATGGGATTTAGAGAGGTGATAGATGGATGGACAGACAGCGCAGCCTTAAGACGGAATGGAAGCCGATTAATTCCCGCTTTTATTATTTCGTTACGAAGATCTTAAAGGAATTAGATATGGATAAAAATTATAGAAAATATAAACTTACTTCGTAATAATTCAGCCGTTAGTGTATAAGGCTCGAGCTTAAATCTATATACTAATATATAAAGCTGAAGAGTTTGTTTGTTTGTTTGAACGCGCCAATCTCAGGAACTACATGTCCAAATTGAAAAATTATTTTTGTGTTGAATAGACCATTCATCGAGGAAGGTTATATGCTATATCATCACGCTGCGTCTAATAGGAGCGAAGATACAATGAAAAATGTGGAAAAAATAGGGCAGGTATAAATCATAACTTATATCTTCTAACCACGCGGACGAAGTCGCGGGCAATAGCTAGTTAGGTATAAAAGGATTCTTCAAATGAAATAAGATCAGAGTTCAGATCTAAAAATAGCACAGTCTACACTGTAAAAGTATTTCGAGAATTCTCAGAAATACCTATCTGAATATTTATAACTGTGAACTCAAATAAAGCAGCTGTTAATAAATACGTAGATTTGACAGACATAAAACTGTTTTTTTAAATAAATAATTGTTTAAATAACTTTTCCAGACGGCATGAAATTAATGTCGTACTTTCTCATCTTCATTACAAAGCCATAATAAAGGTGTATACAAGAATTGAGCTGATTAGAAATTATCAGCAGAAAAACTCTTAAATGAATGCACTAAGAAGCATGGACCAAGAGTTACGAGATTAGAAACTACAAGAACAAACATAAACCACGATTTCTCAACCCCATCAATACTGATCAACATCCACTGATCCCAAAATTTGTCGAAAACTCTCCGAAAGTCGTTTCGCCGAAACTTCGTTCCGTCCAGTTTTAAGGGTGCCCGGCTATTTTCAAAGGCACTCAATACAGTTCTAAACATAACTGAGCAAGCGAGGCAGATTCAATTTTATCTCGGCTCCATTTTGCTGCCAGTTTAGCCAACCGGGCCTAATGCATTTGTGACCGGTATTGTGCGGAAAATAGTCACAGATTTATACGTTAACGCTGAATAAAGCGATGTTAGTGCGATTTGATAGATAATGCATTGTTTTAACGGTTTTGCGGCGTATAATACGATGGTACTAACATACGTTTTGATGATATTCAGCTTGCATTTAAGCGTGATGTTAATTTTGCATAATTGAGCAGATTGTTTCAGTTGGTTCGCAATAATTTTAAATAGGATGTTCAATTGTTTTAGTACCCCACACATGATAATTTTCCATAATGTTACAGTGCAATGGATTACGACAGTAATAATAGGTTTTTATGCTTTTGAAAATAAATAACCTAACCTCTCCTGAGTAACAAGAAGATTCTCGGTGATTATATCTCAATTGTTAGCTTGCGTTTCGTCTCCGGTTGCCAAATTCTTGATCATAAGTTATTTCAAGTATTTTATGTAATACAAGCCATGGATTAGCCCGATAAAAATCGAAAACAATCCCACGGAAACATAAAATCTGGATGAAAATTATAATTTGAGATAATCCCGGTTATAAACTATTTGTGTACCAAGGTTCATCTAAATCCGTTCAGTAGTTTTTACGTGAAACAAACTTTGCGTTGATAATATTAATAGGAAGTTTTACGTACCTGCACTCTGGTTCTTCTCTGCAGGCATGAGCCAGGGTGTGGCAGGCGGGTAGCGGGGAGCCCACGGGTGGGCGTTGGGCACACGAAGGGTGCAGCCTCTCCTGAGCGTTCATGCAGGAATCTTCACGGTTGTCCGTTTTCCTGGTGATGATGTTTAGGTTCATAAAAATGTTAAGCGTAGAACTGTTGCACACGATAAAAGAGAAGTCCAGAAGGCCGTTTTTAATGATATTAGCAACATAGCAATCATATGTTTTCAAAAAAATATGGATACTTATACGATTTTAGCTTTTTACTTACTCCTAATGACAACACTGTTTTAAAATCATTCCAATCAAAAGAAAAGTCCTGTATTAAATGTCCGTTAAGATAGACCAAATGGATTAAAAAAAAAAATCTGAATGAAACCATTAGGCGTGATAGATCTTATCTGACTCATATGACATACTCTTAGGCAAAAAAATACTACTTTAGGTAGTAAAATTAGGTATCCCTTGAAATGGCCAATAGTGGAGTTGCTGATGAAAAGACAAAATACATTCGAGCAATCAGTAAAATTAATAAACATTGACAAATAACACCACTTACTTGCAAAGACAAAAAGCGATCTCAGTGTTCCAATGGACTCCAGATTTCCTGTAGAACCCTCGAAGCGCCGCCATGCAGCCCTCCCGGTCACAGTCCGTAGCATGGCACTTCTGGAGTACCGGGGTCAGTGACGTCACACACTCGCTATCCTTGATGCAGGCATCCAGGGCCACGTGGCACGTCGACTGAAGGGCCACCTTGTCATCACCTGATTTACCGTTTTCTTTTCCAATCCTCTCTGTTGGTTGTTGTTATGTGTTAGTTGATGTTGTGTTAGAGTTGTCTGGTTGTTAGTGTTTGTTTTATATTTAAAACTAAATGGTACAAAATTTTGGTCGCGATTTTCACCGTCCGTAATATCACATGTCGTTTTAAAACCATCAGTTCCTTCAGATGATTATTTATCTTCGTCTTTCTCGGTTATTGGAATAATTATGGTTTTTATAAGTAATAATACTTCCCCCCGTCCATTTTATTTCGCGCAGATTACTTTGTAGACAATTTACGTAATACCGTTATCGATATTGTAAATTCCGATACCTTGAAATCGATATCCTTTGCGGTAAGAGCTGCCAATCATTCCTAAGTAATTACTTTCAGAAAACATTTTAGCTTCGAAAGAGACTGAGAGCAAGATTGTTCAAGACTTTGAAATTTTTGATTTGACGTTAATTTGGTACTTTTTGGGTAATATTATCGTTTCGTAACCAGTGAAACCTACAAATATTTGATCCAATTTCATTGTAAGTTGTTTTAGTTTTTGCTTCGTTATCTGATTTCATAATGATTTGATAAACGTTTTAAGATTCAACTTTTACATTTAATTTTCGATATTGCATTTCCTAATCATGAAAACATTAAAGCAAAAAGTGCTTTATATACGCAAGTTATTAAACAAAAACATACAGTAAAGGATAAATAAATAGATAGTCTAAAATAAACAAATGAATAAATCATTAAACAAACCGATAAAACCAAAACTTTTATATTCGAGTGTGAATAATGCTCATGCTTATATAAATATAATTTACATCTTGTGGATAAAAAGGTATAATAATAATATGGGGTATGTGTGAGGAATCGATACAAAAATTACGTGTCGTGAATAAAACACGATGAATGACCAATGAAATCGATTATCTGTACGAAGACCTTACGTTAAATACAAGCAATAATCTCAATAAATCGGACATGCTGTCAAATTAAGTACAATTGTTTGTGAGGCAAAAACTCCATGAGATATCTGTGCCGTTTCAAAGTTAAATATGAATAGAATATTTAATGAACTCATGCAAAGTGTATCACCGTGTATCTCTAAATAAGTAACAGTTCCTGCTGAACACTGTCTCCGTGCTACACTCAGATCGATGAGGATACATTAATGTCCGTGGGAGATGAATCTTGAGCGCAATTTGCAAAGCTTCGCGGAGGTTTTCGTCTAAGCTTTTCCGCTAAATCGCTCCTTTAACAACTAAATTCTCTACAATTTTTCGGATCAGGAAGGAAGCACTCCGGGTCTCTAAGCTCTATTCCTGTCTAATCATTGTCTACGCAAAGCTTTACGTCGTGGTTTTTTAGATAAACTATCGTTTACTATAAGTTGTGGAGAATCTAAACTAAAGTGCTCGGATACTGGGGTCGAAAAAATAAAGGGGGATAGAGCACTCAGAATAGTAACATGTAGGTGCTAAAAGAATGAATCAAATCACCCATGTCTCGGTGGCATCCTAAAACCGACTAGTATTGTACAGTTTTTAAGCTCGAAGTGATGTGACTTACGATATCTATGGTTAGTTGTATGTGTTTATTCATTTGTACCACCTATTTATTTGGAACGTCAACTAATCTTTTCAAAACTCAATGGGAAACGTGTTTGAGTATATGTGGAGCGACAATCAGTGCAAGTGACGAAAAGATTAGCCGATGTTTTGAGTATATCAACCATACGTACGGTTTTCATCAATGTATCCAGGTCCGTAGACTGTCTTGGTCGCGTACAGGGGGTCCTCGCTCCCCCCCGGCTCATGGTTCCAGCGGTGGTAATGATGCCCGTGCGGGTTGTAGTGGGGGCTCGCATAACGGTGGATGTGCGTCATAATTTTGTCCGGAGCGATCAGGTTCCCATCATGTGTTATTGACATACCGCCGATCCACGAAGTCACACCGGTTCCGTTTCGATTCGCGGTCCTTCCGTCCGACATCAGCTTTACTGGAATTTCATCCATCGAATCGCTTAGCTGTGGCACGCTCGACGATCGAGCCATAGCGCGACGGGACTCCGAAATTGTAACATCAGAGGCGCTCGCGCCGGTCGACCGACATACATCGATATTAGAAAAAACTGACCCTACTGACGAAAAATATAAAAACGACAATCCAATACAGTAAACAACGATATTTGCAAACTTTACGACAGTTACGGGCAAAAAGTAAAATTTTGAACGATTTATAAAAAGTCCCGGTAAGTAAATGACATTAGCAAAGCCTCCCCGTTGGCAGTCCCGCTCGAACTATTATCAAAGCCAGTCTATGCCGCGCAGTAACCATAGAGATCGTAGAAAAACAGGAGATGCAGAAAGAAAACATGCAGACGTGCACAATTCAAGAGATACCAAAATAGACTTTCAGTGCGACTAAAACGATGTACACCCACTGTAAGTCTAAAGTGGTATAAAAGGGAAAGGAAAGCAGTAATTTATAAGCATGCAGGCATAAAGTAGGAGCGAATGTTTTATTAAATATTTACTATAAATTGTTTAAAGATAAATCCGCACTCACTATGTAGCTATTTGAATAAAACTGGGTCAGCCACGTCACTAATTTAAAATCTTCAGGAAAAATTCTAGAGTTTCAAGTTGTTAAGCCGTGTTTCAAAAGTAAGCTGAGACGATTGTTAGAACTTTTCTATAATGTGACGTTCCGTGTATGAATTTATAAAACCGCTAGTTATTGTAATATTCTGAAATATCCTTGCTAAGTGTATCCACAGCTAGTTTCGGCAGAGATCATGGTTTGCCGCGCTCCTACCTTACGAAGCGTAGTGCGAAGCGTGCAGTGCTAGAGGCGACGGATCCGACAGACACATAGAAAGAGAGAAGATGAAGAGAGGGTGCGGCGGCGGCTCACCGTGGCGGGGCCGAGGGGGTCGCGGGGAGAGGAGGGCAGCGCGCAGGAGGCTGGCGGCGGCGGCGCGCGTCATCAGCCGCGTGCCGTTCTCGGTGAGCAGCAGGATGGTACCGTCGGGAGCAGCGTAGCGCGTGAGCGCAGGCGCGCGCGCAGCCGGCCGCCGGGGCGCTTCGAACAGCGCCCGAATCGCAGGCGGGCAATCGCCCCACGCCGCCGCTGCCCCACAACCACGTTACCAACAACCACTACCACCCCTGCTCGCTCACCAACCGCACTGCGACCACCCTCAAGGGAAAGCCCTCCCTTGAGAGTACTCAAGAAACCAGGTAGACGTGACTAGGGTTGTGTTGCCGCCTCGAAAGACGATATTGTCGCAAGACCGATTACCAAAGGCCGAAGGTGTTGGAAGCCAAGAGTTAGGTAACTGCGGGCATTTGTACGGTGTGTGGTCAGGAGTACACTAAAAAGAAGCTAGTGTCCAGTGAAACATAAAGTTGAAACAGCCTTGTGTGGTAAAGTAGTGATCTAAGTCAATCCTAAGGCCTATGCAGCTAATTTGTGTTGAAATAAAATAGGCACGTATAACAAAGTAATGGAAAACGAAACCAAATACGTAAAACAACTAATAAACACGTTGACGGCTATTTGAAAGTGAGTCTAGTACTCCTTAGAAGCATTTTAAAGTGTAGTGTTATTGTTTTGTTGTTAATTATGTATTGTATTATGCAGTACGCTTTGTAGACCCGTGTCGTATCATTAGAAAATATTATACCTTTCAGTATAATTGCTTAAATTAATACAATATTTATAAAACACATATATTGTTGACGGTGTCCTGCAGGGGTCGATCTTTGGACCGAAGTTTATATTACATCAAGGTTTATGATAAGTGTCTCTTAAATTACGCGTGTACCTATGCGTTGCCATTTGAACACTTAAAGCTATTGCTAGTTGGTTTCATATTAGTATTTCGCGAGTTCTGAGTGAAAATATTCCAAAAAACAGTAAAACCGTATAATCTAAATTGCTAAATCTTCAATATATAAACACTTAATCTAAATAAAGTTGTACTCGATCTAAAACTAGATATAGGAGCTGTTATTTCACCAAACATATAACACGGACCGCATTCATTTTTCTATTTACACGAAGCCCAAACAAATGGCGGAATAACAGCGCTAACGGCGTGTCATTTTCAGATTACCTCGAACATAACAATACAGCTTGAAAGGTATTTTTCAGCAAGCGCCTCCACTCGGCTATTTTTCCCCAAGCTTCGTAGCTAGAGTAATTTGAACAGTTGTACGTTCCCACGTAGGAAAAGGTCGCCATGTTAAATTTTAAACTCCGGACAAACACACCCTAGTCTATTCATTTCGGTATAAAACTGCTGGCCGTGTATTTGAATTGAAATGTTTTTTTATGGTAATTTACGGAGATGACCCGTTAGCGGTAGTGGTGTTAAGGTTCGCAGGTTTAATTAATACACATTAGCACATGAGAGAAGTTTGTAGGGTTGTCATGCATTTTGTAATTTCGACTAAGTAATTGTATTTATTAATCATTGTATAATAGTCATTTTTATCGATAAATTAAGTAGAGATTAAAAAAGTTTAAAAATTGAAAAAAAACGACTTAATAAAATAAGAAGATCGCATCTGACGTAAACACAAAGAAAACTTTAAAAAAATATTACGAAAGTTGTCACAATCTTTATAATTGTACTAAGTACCTGTCACAATCTTTATAAGTACATATCCCCAGCTCTGCTAAAAAGGGGACATCCAACATTATAGGGTTGGCACCAAAGAAACGAGGCTCTTACGGTTTTCTTTGTCGCTCTATTTGAAATCCCTACTACTATTTTATTTTCAATTGAGAAATCCTTATTATTCGAAATGAATTTAACGTAAAAGAAGTTCTTTTTATTAAGGTAACAGAATCTTAGGTTTGTAATTATGCTCATCTATTATAATATACACATCCCACATAGCACAAGAATGTAACGTCAATAAAAAAA
Organism: Trichoplusia ni; assembly: GCF_003590095.1. Classification (NCBI taxonomy): domain Eukaryota; kingdom Metazoa; phylum Arthropoda; class Insecta; order Lepidoptera; family Noctuidae; genus Trichoplusia; species Trichoplusia ni. Next base: position 24,179 of record NW_020800318.1, read on the forward strand.
CTAACAGTTGCCTTCAGTAACATCAGCAGTATCAGATTTTAAATTTATGAGATAAGTCTAAAGGAACAAAAACTCTATAAGCTTCTGTGGGCATAAATCAGTAATAAAATTTAATTTAATATTGTCGCATAGATTTCACCAATACCAGAAGATGACATTATGATGGTATAAAATGTCATCGTTTCACAGGGCGCTATTCTGGGTCCAATGACAATGTTATTTAAAACTTTGTACGGCTTGTTTGGTTTTTGTTACGAACAATGACATCGTGTTGTTTTAGACTGGTTTTATATTTTATAGTTGGTTGAATTTTTAAGTCTGACATTTTATTTTTAGGTTCATAGTTCGACGTTTTCCGGTCATCTAACTTTTTTTTTATATGACCAACGAATCACAATGGGCTTTTTCGATAGAAAGTGAAAAACATCGCGACTCTTTTGTTATGCCTGATAATTTTACATGGTGAAAACCACACGGTTATAGTATTTCATTCTTCTTTGATTTTGTAACTTGGTGTCAAAGTTATGGTCTCTGACGGGGCTTAAAAGAATTACGCACTGAAATTAATTTTCAGATGTGCTGGTTTCCTCAAAATGTTTTCCCTTACCGTTTTTAGCAATAATAATTACTTTGAAAACGCACATAAATTTGATAATACATTGATCAGCATAATATTTTGACTTGGAAGTCTAACATCCAATATCACTTTATATCATTGGTGTTTGATAATATTCTACGTAGTTTAAGATTTGCGGATCTTATACAAAACAAGCAGCGATTACTTGGAAATTACGTCGGAGTATGGCAAACTATTTTTCCACGGATAGCCAAGTAGCTGCTTATCCAATTACCATCGCGCAAAGTGCAGCAGTTTTGTTTCTCGTGATAATTTCGATTCATCCAAAAATGTTTTCTTTAAATATTAGTATTCTTCGTTTAAATCATTTCAATGTCGATTTGGTATAATTTAAGTATTGGAAAGAGCAATTTATAAAAAAAAGTGTGCTCAAATAAAAGTAATTACGTGTTAAATTATTCCATTTCCAAATATACCCTGATTTAGAAATGATAAGAAAATTGAATATACCTTCAGAATGTTTGCCCACGTAATTTGAGTATCACTTAAGGGAGACTGGTTTGGTAAAAAGAACGTCAAAAATAAACGTAACTCTGTCAATACATTTTCCTTAAATACTTTTTGATGTGATAGTGATTTGATAGTGATCGATTGATTTAATTTTAATCATTCAAAGTTATACTAGTATTATACAAGAATATGAGAGTCAGCAAACAAACAGTAGACCAGAAAATAGACAATAATAATCTGTCTGAATCTAACTGAATTTCATACAACGCCATCTAGCCTTAACCTAAACGAAACTTGTACTATAAGTAATAGCCAACTGACCATTTATCGGTCGGAATCGTACCCAAACAGCTGGTATAGCAGCCAAGGCACCTAACCACTAGACCAACGGGCCAATAGCGATGGATGGATTGTGTTGAGAATTATAGAGGATAATATGGACAGTAATAGAATAGACGAATGATGAAAAATACTCGTTACAATTAACTGGTCAATTAACAGGTCGGGAGAAAAAGAATTGTATAAAATGAAAATTTCCACTGTGAAGGTTTTACTGAATAGGATGCAAAAATTCACTCATTCATAATTAAAATCTAGACTCGAATTGTATTCCAATAACTAGCCCATTGCCTACCTGAACCATTCATACCAACAATACAGAAAATTCAAAACTAAATAGTATGAAAATTTCGTAATTACATCCTTAGACTTACATAAACAAATTATTTAATTTGGCAAGGGAATAAACGCGAAATTACCTTCCGAATGGTTTGTTAAGGGATTTAAACCTTTGAGTTTGGTCACAAGGAGATTACAGTGGTCACAACGTATTACCTGTTTGATCTTTTGACAAATTAGAATTTTATGAAAAAAAATGGTCTTTTTAACTGTATGAATTTGGAACATATGGGTAATTTTTTTTATCAACTCATACTTAATTTTTTGGGTTTGCAAATTGCATTCGGGCGTAAAATTTAATTAGTATTCATTTAATTGACATATTTTGGCTGTACTTTGAATGGGTTTCCACAAAGTCTTCTAACAGGCCATAGACAATTGGGTATTTGACTAACAAAATATAATTAGTCCGACAGATTTCAAAAAAATATTGGTTACTTTTTTATTTTATAAAATCAATAAAATAATACGAAGATAAAACCCCTTAAAGGTGGCAAAACGTAAAGATACATCAAAGTATGACAGTATCAGTGTCCGTAAATATATCATCTTCTAGTTGGTAGACTTCCATCTGACCTCCTAATTAGATTTTTGTGAACAAATAGCTAATTTTTCTGCAGAGTAGATTTACGCTCAACACTACAGTATGCAGACCTTTAATTTTGCAATTTAACCTGTTATTCCGAGAAATACTGCAAACAGGATCACCCTTTGATGTTGCCGGTCAGATGTGACGTCACATCTAAAGGGTTGTCACACATTAAAATAGGCTCGTCATGGGCTGTGCTTGTTTGTGCCAGCCTTTAATGACGAAGACAGAAATTTTAATTAGTCTCTTGGTTTAATAAATTTCATGGTTTGGTGGAAATGAAGTGATTGTTCAGCTAATAAATAATCCTGAATATCGTTAGACAAAGATTTTTGCGATGAATAAGTTTATAAAATATAACGTTTTGCGAGAATGCCGTGCTTTGTTTCCTTTTTTTTTCTAAATCCTCACATCTCGTTAGTTAATAGTACATTTAACCTTTTACGATCAGATAATTTAAAAATGAGATAAAACTATAAACAGCTACACGAACTAAAACTGAAAAACCAACAATCACTATTAACATAACACAAATAAGAAAACGACGAAACTTCGTGTCAAAGTGAAAAGAAATCTTCAAAAAGGTTTACTTTAGGGCGAGACCTCAAAGTGGTTGGGACAAAGGGCGATGAATAGGCCCTTTTGTTTCCATATTGTGCGGGCTCTCGACTTCCCCAAAATTAATATTCGATTGAAGTTATTGGTCCTTCGCGACGTACACTTATGGTACGGAAAGTAAAGGCTGCCGGTGACGTAGGCCATGTCTTTATAGAACCTGGTGGTTTCTTTTATGTGGGAAAGTGTGTATTAAGGTTAAAGGTGAATGATTATGGTGTGAGGAGGAATATTGACAAAGTTTCCAAAAGAATAGAAGCAATGCCACAATCCGCTTCAAAGGACCAAATAATGTTTGCTGGGATTTTTATTAGAATTATTATGTTATTTTGTAAATTTTGGGTGGAAAATACTTTTTTGCTTTAAACCCTTTGAGAATACGGGCGTGATTTTCTATTAGGAAGAGGAAAACGTTGAGAATAGCACCATAGAACCACTGGGCTACGTGGTTCTATATTCCAAACAGATGATTTGTTTACCACGCTGGCTCCCCAAATATTTTCCCAACAGTAATTGGTGCGTTTAATAGTCTTTTGTTTTGTTGTCTCGGAGACCGACTAAAGATACATATTTTTTTATAATACATGTTATAATTGTAAAGGCGTAAAATTATGATTTATTAGCTATACTGGTATTTAGCCACATTTTTCTGATTTCGACGTTTATAAAAAGCAATCGGATTTCGTCCCTAACAACCAATAAATATAATTTTGGTTTTATAATTATTGGTTTTTTTATAGAAACAATTTTATTAATTTTTGTTATAAAGTTAACGATCCACTGTAAAAAAACTACTAACAACAATACCAAAAACTGAAAAGGCAAGTTACAACCAGAATTTTCTCTTCCGCCAAAAACTAAGGAAATAATTCCCCTGGAACTGAAATTACACTTAAAAAATAGTTCATAGCCAACATAGCCCGAGCTCCTGGACTATAACGCTCAAACGATCCGACAAAGGAAATGATCTCCCTGTAACTAAAATTTGTTGTGTGGAAATGTTAGTTACAAGAAATTGCTTACACAGGATATAATAGGCAAGGAGAGAGGGTACCAATCGTGTAATTTATGTTGTGGCAAATAGTGTGGTGTTTGATCTTGTTCTATTACCTTTTTGTTTTGGTGTAGTAGCTTAAAACAAATTCAGGTTATGTCATCGATCTAAAAGTGTGGCATTTAATATTTAATAAAAAACAAAAACATACAGCAGACTTCAAATTAAAACGGCTGATCCAAAATTGATGCAATTTTGATGGGAACAAATAACTACCAAATAAGTACTGACGTTCTGGAGAAACATAAAAAAGTAAAGACGAATTGAAAACATCACCCTTTTTGAAATCGGTTTTTAAATTGGGCGTAACGTTAAAAATAAATACCACTGCAACGGGCAGATATGAAAGTCGAATAACTTGAAAACAGAAAAATTTATGAATTTTGGTGTTGGTAGGGACAATTTTATTTATCTCAGAAAAAAATCTATATACAAGAAAAACATCGGGAGATTTAACCAAGTGTTATAAGTACGTCGAATCCAATTTAGGATCAAATACCTACCATTCAAAAACAGACGTGTCGAAACCTTAGTCCCGAACCATGCCAAAAATAAATAATTTTTTACTTAGAATTTCTATTCACAGCTATAAATAAAGAGAGAAATCCAAATTATAACGATGATTCTATTTTAATACATTTTTGGAGTGGCCTTAACACAAAATCACAGAAAAACAAACGGTGACTGGAATTAACAGACAATTTTTTTTTATAACATTTTACATCTTTCACATTTTGGCCAACCCTGCGTGTAGTGCCAGAAAAAACTATCGCAACGCCATCTAGTCTCAAACTAAGCAAAGCTTGTAATTGCTTATGAGTACTGGACAAACAGTTGATTTATACACCGATTATTTTTTTTCTGTTGCCGCTATAATCTATATCTATATACTAATATATAAAGCTGAGGAGTTTGTTTGTTTCTTTGTTTGAACGCGCTAATCTCAGGAACTACTGGTTCGAATTGAAAAATTATTTTTGTGTTGAATGGACCATTTATCAAGGAAGGCTATAGGCTATATAACATCACGCTGCGACTAATAAGAGCGAAGATACAATGGAAAATGTGGAAAAAACGGGGAAAATTATTCAAGAACTTCTAACCACGTGGACGAAGTCGCGGGCAACAGCTAGTACCGTAGTAACCGTATTAATATAATCCACCAAAATATCAGTGGACTTATTTCTAAGTCAGATCTATTTACCATTTCCTTGTGTAACCTGATTGATTTAGGTACAAATATTGATGTTCTATGTTTCTCTGAACACAATATGATAGAAGATGATGTAAACTTTCTTAATATTCCTAACTATATATTGGCTTCTTACTTTTGTCGTGATAATCGTAGGGGTGGAACTTGTATTCTCGTTAAACATAATCTTAAGTTTACAGTAATTAAGGCAGTTGAGAAGTATAACATCCCAAATGTAATTGAAACTTGTGCTATTGAATTATTAGATCATAACTTAACCATCTTATGTGTGTATAGAGTACCTAAGAGTCAGAACTGTAACAAATTTCTTGATATATTTTTTAATAATTTAAATGATATTCTAACTATATTAACAAAAAACATCAATAAAAAAGTTGTAGTCTGTGGCGACTTTAATATTGATATGTTAAAAAAGAACAAAAATACGTCTGAATTTGAGCACTTGATCTATGGTTTCAACTTAAAACAGGCAATTAAAGAACCTACGCGGCCTAATAGTGGCACATGCATTGATAACATTTTTCACAATATACGCGGCGCTCAACCTGACCTCTTTGAATTTTGTTTGTCTGATCACAAAGCTCAGTATTTATCCTGTCCGGTAAAAAAGACATGTTTATCTGACTATTGGTATACATTCAAACGAGACTATTCAAGCGATAACTTGCTAAAATTTAAAGAATACATGACAGAAATTAAGTTTACAGAAATTTTCGAAACAAAGAATGCTGAACAAGCATTTGCTTTATTCCATAACGAATTTAAATTATTGTATGATTATAATACGTAAGAATATAATACGACCAAAATGGCTTTCTAATGGTATTAAAAGATGTAGTAAGAATAAACGCTCCCTATTATGGAAATATCGACTTTCCAAGAGCCCGACAGACAAACATAATTTTAAAACATATTCGACAAGGTATAAAAAAATTATCAATTTAACTCAAAAGTCGCAGAATAACTATCTTATTCTTAACTCTGCCAATAAGTCTAAAGCTACTTGGTCAGTAATAAACAGCAATAAACCTAAATTTCCAGCTGAAGATATCAAAGAACTGATAATAGATACGGTTAAAATCACTCATCCCACTAAAATTGCAGAATCATTTAATAACTACTATGCTGACTTAGTCCAACTAGAGAATAATAATACACCGAAAAAACAAACTTGCTCATACGATTCCCCATTTTCTTTTTTTCTTGGCCCAGTCGATCCATTCGAAATTTTCTCCATAATAAATAACTTAAAGAACACAAAAACTACTGGTTATGATGATATTTGCGTATCAATTTTAAAACAAGTTAGTCATATAATTTCACCAATTCTGAGTTACATTATAAATCTTTGTTTTGAACAAGGTTATTTTCCGTCATCCCTAAAAACCACTATAATTAAGCCAATTCACAAAAAAGATACTAAATCAGACATGAAAAATTATAGACCGATTGCTCTCATCCCTACATTTTCTAAAATATTTGAAAAGTCTATCTATACCAACCTTTATAACTATTTTGATAAAAACCGCATCTTTTCCGACAAACAAAAAGGCTTTAGGAAAAATATGTCCATAAACTTAGCCATATATGATTTTTTGAGTATGATTTATCCTAGAGTAGACGCAAGACAGCCATCATTTGCTTTGTATATGGATATGTCAAAGGCCTTTGATTTTGTAGACCACTCAATTTTATTAAAAAAACTGGAAATATATGGCATTAGAGGCAATGCTCTTAATTTAATCAAATCCTATCTAACTGACCGAATTCAACTTACATGTATAAACAAAATCTGTCCTAAAACTAAAACTGAAACTGAGTATAGATCTAGCCCTAGAATAGTTAAATTTGGTGTTCCTCAGGGCAGTGTTCTGGGTCCATTGCTATTTCTCATATACATTAATGACCTTCCCAACTCTACCACTGATAGGATGGTGCTATTCGCAGATGATTGCACAGTCATTTACAATAATGAAATTGAAATAAATAAAAGCTTATCTTCAATAATAGAGTGGTTAAAAAATAATAACTTATTAATAAATTTAGACAAAACGAAACTAATGCATTTCAAACAAAAAACAAATTATAAATTAAATACTAAAGTACAATATTTTGGAAAAGAAGTAAAGTTAACCGCATCAACTAAATTTCTCGGAGTTCACATAGATGATAATCTGAAGTGGCAAACACACGTCGATTCTTTATGCAAAAAAATATCCCAATCATCTTACGGCCTTTACCTCCTCTCCAAAAAAGTAAACCTCCCCGCATTACTGGTTGCATACCATGGTTATGTTGCTTCCAGGTTAAGATATGCAATAATCTTTTGGGGCAATGATACAAATTGGGACAGAGTTTTTAAATGTCAAAAGAAATGTATCCGCGCTATGTGTGGTTTGAAAAAAACTGACAGTTGTAAAGAATATTTCAAAAAATTAGGTTTACTTACAATTCCATCAATTTATATTCTAGAATCAGCTCTATTCATAAAACAAAATTCAACATTATTTACATTAGAATCTGGATCTCGCAATAGAAGTAGATTATATAATAAACTTAGCAGGAGATTTAAAACTACACCGTATGAAAAAAGTGTATTCAATATGGCTACTAAGATATATAATAAAATCCCAAAAAATATAAAAGATATTGAGAATATAAATATTTTTAAACATAATTTATCTAAGTTTTTGATAGAAAATTGTTATTACTGTCTCAGTGATTTTCTTTCCAGCTAAATAATTATTTTAATATTAAGTACCTATTACATGTTTTTATTACCTTTTTTTGTAATACTAGTTGTAAGATACATTTGTTAGCATTTAATACGCTAATAATGAATGTTTTTCATTTTATTTTTTCACATTTGTATGCCCTGTGTGGCGGATCACAGCATGAACATATTTTATTTAAGACCTACCTTATACCTGTGAATCACAAATAAACGATTTGATTTGATTTGATTTGATTTGAAAGTAATAAATAATTAAAATCGATGTCAAGAATCAGTTAGTACGGTCAATGTACAACAGGCAGATCACAAATCTAATATTAGTAAGCATGTTTGGACTATTAATGATAATAGTAGAAATGATATAAATGTAAATATAATGACATAGAAATCGTTTTGCCTTCTAATTGTTATTTAATGGTCGGCTTTCGTCATTGTTTCAATAATTTTCATTATTACAAGTTGTGTTTCTGTTTTAGAGTTCAATTGTTCCGATCTTAATCTATTATTGGTAGTAGAATGCTGCCTATATTTGTCTGTCTTTGTGTGAGTCTGTGTTTCATTTGACTACTTTTAAAATGGCGTCATGTGCCAACATGTAAACGGTTTTGTGCGATATAAGTTTAAAGATACCGTATAAGAAAACCTAATTTTAATAATTAACAAATAAATAATGACTAGATTCGTTAATGACAAAAAGGAACAGTATTTCATTATAATTATATACAAAAAAAGTGGTTGGAAAGGTTCTGCGGTATAAACTGTATAAAGTCACTTCAAATTAAAGTAAATTATTGACCATTACTTCATGGGCAATTTGACAACTTGTCAAAAAGGTCAACTTAAAACGGTCAGAGCTATCTCTTCTAATATAAAAACCGAAACGGTTAGACCGATTTTCATGAAATTTTTGTATACATATTGGGTAGGACTGAGAATAGAACAACATTTATTTTTCATACCCCTAAGTGTTAAGGGTTGCTCACACCAAAAAAAAAATTATTTTTGGACGTAATTGTTTGTTTTTATTTTTTTTATAATGTGGCATTAAAAATACATACAACTAGAAAAAAACATTCGGCAAAACAAAGTAACAAAGTTTGCTGGGTGAGCTAGTATAATTATAAAATGTCGCCTTCGATTATTTATAGTTCCCCTTTAGACGTTAAAAGACAGGTCAGTTGTTGGTGGTTATGTTATTAAATGGCAAGACCACATTTATAAGGGTAACATTTTTTTAATCGGTCACTAAGTATTTTCTCGTATATGCTAGGAATAGACTTGTATATAATAGTATTGTAGATTTATAAATAAATGTGACATACTCGTAAGCTTTGAGATCAAAGCAGTACAGATTGGCATTATTTATTAAATTTTGAACCTTTTAATTTGAGTAAAAAAACTACATTAACCTGATAATTAAGAACTATTTTTTCGTGAGTAAAAATTTTTAAGTATTTCATAATCTGTGTTTTAGTGCAACTAAGCCAATCTGGCAAAAACAACTCAAACAATTTAACTTACTCAGCTTCATATTAAAAATAAATAGTTAATTTTCTACACAGTACATTCTCCATATCTCAACTAAAATTAAAAAAAAACAGCCATATGAAACACAAATACCTCTTCAAAACTAATTTCCTTTAATCTTAATGAATTATTTAAAATCCTTTGTACAAGTGTCCGATTGTGATGACGTCATCTACTTAATATATTTGTTTGAATCCTGCTAATCCTTAATCCGCTTCTTCGTGCTACAATCCAAACTCCTTGAGTTTTGGTAAAAGGTATAAGCGAAAGCGGTTGAACAAATGGGAATAGGGATGAGAACAATTTTTTTGCAGTGTCCTTCTTGTAGTTTTTTGTATAATAATGGATACGTATTTTTTAGTTTGTCCCGCAAACATAAATTGACCAAATTACAGTCACAAACCCCCTCTCCTAAACTTTAAAGCAGTTAATCTTTGTCAATTCTAGTTTTTCTGAAAAAGGAAAAAATACGTGTCTCATACTTTTCAATTATCTAACTGAGGAACTATTGCGATTTTTTCTTTTTATACCCAGTCATCAACCCTATTAAATAAGATTAAGACTTGAAAAACATTATAGACTTAATTTAGTCTGTGCTGATTTCTATAGCAAGATGACAAGCCTTGTACAACAGTTTATTGTCCAAAACGTGAAAATTTAAACAATATAGATACTATGTTGTAATTAATACATTTTAATTTTTTATGTATTGTAATTTTACACATGTTACTTCGACAGTTTGAAAAATTGACTGGCCTGTTGGTTTCTTGGTTAGTCACCCTGACTGCTATACCGGAGGTCGTGGGTTCGATTCCCACCCAGGACAAATGTTTGTGTGATGAGCACGATCATTTTTTCTGTATCTGGGTGTAATTTATCTATATTATGTATGTATTTAGAACTATATAAGTATGTTTATCAGTTGTCTAGTACTCATAACACAAGCTCTGCTTAATTTGAGAATAGGCGTTGTGTGAATGTTGTCCAATTTTATATTATATATTATTGTATTATAATTAAGAAAACCTTTATTTGTAAGAATAAATAAATATGACTACTACTACATCCTTGCACCTTGAAACCCAAATGCCAAGTTCTTATCACAATTGGACGATTTTTTTTTACTTTATATATTACTTATTGTTGAGGTCACCATGCCCAACCCACTGAGCGCGATGTGTCGAGGGTCCGATCCCCGCGTAGGACAAGCATTTGTGGATCTAATGCTTGTTCTGAGTCTGGGTGTCTTTTTCCTCCGCGAAACAAGGATAAAATTCCTAGCGGGAGTCGTTTAAAAAAAACATCTTTATCATATCTTCCCATAATTATCATTACCTCTTCTCCGTTATTCGCTTATCTCTTGTTCCACACACAGCGAGGCCGACAAATTCAAACATTGGAGTTTTTCCCCTGGATCCGAGTCTCGGGTTGCCGACTCAGAAGAGATCACATTTTATGCTTATTCGTTCAGACGCTGTGATGCCATTAGCATCTTTCCTATTAATGCATCGTTTTACGAAATATCTTTTTAATCCACTGGAATATTTTACCGTAAGGGGAGCAAAGTAGTTTTCATTTTTCAGTGAAAGCGTATAATGTGAATTGTTAAATGTTCTTGTGCAATAAAATAATGTATTACTTATTGAGATGCAATTGTTACTGATGTTCGATACAAATAGGACAAAGGAAAATAAATTTGCAAACACCTATCAAATTTATGACCGCACAAACATTGCTTACCATTTTTTTATTGTTTCTTAATAAGAAGAAGATAATAATATGAAGATATTCATCATCTCAGAAAATAGCAACTGTCTTGTTATCAAGGTACGTGAGATCTAGCGACAGACGGACAGACTGCGGCGATGGTTCCATTTATTCTTGTAGCTATTTCGATAAAACCCTAAAAGTAGTCCAATCCAAATCTTGAACTTTGCTAAATTAATAACTGTCTAATATTACTACCGGTCAATGGCATAAATGAAATGAAATCATTTATTCCGTAAGTAGGATATATCATCACTTTTACAAGTATTTTTTTGAGATCACTGGAGTCGACATTTCCTATCTGACTGCCCTGAGAAGAAATGTCGAAACAAACTCAGAGGTAACAGGGGTCATACATACGAAGGTGTTCATTAAACTAAAAGAACACCATTCCGTAACTTTTAATTAAACTTATAATTATTTCTTTTAACACGCAGAAAATATAACTCCAACTTGGCTACAGTATTAATTAACACTTAAAACCACACCCGACATTATAGTTAAAGATAAAATAAGTTGTTGTTTTAGTACGCTAATTGAAATTCTAATGACGAGCCCTTTCGGAACGGCTTTTTGATCTATTCAATTAGTTTTGATAGAGTCGACTTAATGAACTCTTATGCGAAACCTTGACTTCAAAGATCATATGATTTTTAATTAGTTTTGAAATAAATTAGATGGTCAATAGATGGCTTTACGAAGTTAAATTGATCTGGATGATAAACTAGTCTATAAACTTGAAAACATTTTATTTAAAATGTTTTAACGATAAAAATTATTACACTTTAAAAAAATATCCAGTTACATAACGTGATACACTTGAATACTATGTAAACACGAAGAAAGTCCAGATTTGAACAAGCATATTGTCTAGGTTATATCCTGTTCAGGGACCTTCATATAAGCACTGCTCTCAAATTACTAAACATAAGACGACCGAGCTACGCCAAATTCGTAGCATGTCAACGTGCTACGACGTAGACAAATCAAGCGACACATTGCAATCTTAACATCATTGTTATTTAATAGATTTCTCACACAAAAAAATGTCTAGTTGTTTTCCATACCATACAATTGAAATATTAACACCCCCGTTAAAACTTTAACACATTAAACCAGCCCTTAATAAATTAATCGATATATTTCTATATTTAACTAACCACGTCACTCAGTCCAGTTAAGTTTCGTGTTAATAAACCATAAAGTAATGAACTTTGTTATATTTTATTTGAGTATTGCCTGCAAGGGTTGAAGAAAAATGTTTTCTATATTGCTCACAAATTCTTGGGATTTTTCTTCGTATTTCACCTTTTTATACAAGTTTAGATCAATAACTCATGTCGGTTATACTTGCGTGATGTCTTTGAAAGAAAATCTAGGTTCTATTGTGTAAAATATGTTGTACTAATTGCTTTGAACATTTTCTTTATTTTTTTGCTAAGATTTTATAAAAAAAATTTTAGCCTTCAAGCTTTTGCTTAATCATTAAATGTCACGAATTGTAAGCTCTACTTAATCTTATTCAAATATTATGAACATTTTGCGTCTATTATGAATAGTTACATTGACCCGACCGGGGATCGAACCCGGGACCTCAGAGCTAGCGACACCTTGAAACGGGTGTGTACGCCACTCGACCACGGAGGTCGTCAACAAATTGAAATAATATAACCATAGGGTCTATATTTCTAGAGTACAACTGACAGATTTATACTAGAAAAGCTTTTAATTATACCAAGACTAAGAGAACAAGACAAGTTTAAGTTTCTTTTTAATATCTCTTTCATACTTACAAACTTCTACCAAAGATGAAATACCTGCAAACAAAACTTGCTCACCGAGAGATAATAATAAAACTTTTGGAAAAAGTCAAGATCAATTTATAGAATTAAAGGGATCCAAAGAGATTGGAAGTTGACGCGGCCAGTGTGGGGATGATCACGGGATTACACCGGGATTAGGGCCCTTCCCGGGGAGAGCCGCCCTAGCAATCCACTGAGATTACAAGAAATGAATCAAATGTTCAATGTATATTGAATCTGCAGATTATGTGATTGTGTCGGATAGAGTTAAAGAGATTCTTTTGTTTTAATTAATGAAATTACTGTTCTTTTACTGTTTCTGTTTAAATGGAGTTTGGATATTAGATGGAGAGTCACATCATGTGAAAGATAGTATCCAACTGAGTCTGAAGCAAGCTTCAATACCAGATTTAGGATAAGGCTAAACAAGAAAGAACAATCAATATTCACTGTTTCAAAATCGATGTCGATTGCAGTTTCCAATATTAGAATTTGAAACCCATTACTTACTCTTCGTACTATTTTTCATCTCTATTTGTCAGCGGTGTCTTCGAGTCATTAAGAAGGCACACATAACTATTAAAAAGTCACATTTTAACTCACTCTCATCATTATTAAATCTGAATCTCGTGTATAGTAATCTATACTTAGAACCTCAAGGTCACGACATGTACTCTATTACTCTGTCAACACATTAAGGATCGCTAGTTATATTTGAAAAAGACTCTACAATTATTTGTATTTATAAAAGCTATTACAATTATCCACGGAGGCTATACGTCGATAAATCGTTTGATGACTGGTCGTACTTCAAGGCTCTATATTTTTGAACTATTAATGTCGTACAGGTATTATGGTTTGTAAAAATTTAATCGGTCGATCGAAGTTTACTTTCTTGGTTAATGTTTGGTAATAGTATCGTAAATTCCTAGATATTTAAAGATATGGCTCTATCTAAAAATATAGTCATGTACCCAATAATTTAGGTCCTTAGAAATTTCACAACCATTCAAATCACTTCTCTAAATATTGGCCTTTTTGCATGTTTGTCCACTACGCTCTCCTAAACCACTAAACAACTTGTGATAAAACTAGTCTCTTCTAATAAGATCTGAGAGTATTTCTAGCCTAAAACATAAAACGTAACTAAGAACGTGTCATTGCAATATCGGGTGCTTCTAGTAAAAAAAATATATCGATGACTCTACAAAAATGTCTCTACTTCTAAAGAACTGAAAATACATATGTATTATTCGTATTTCTCACACACTGGTCAGTAAGTAATTCCATTATATCAGCTTTCGAGAGGCTGCAAAAGCGGTTTCACATAATAACGGTGTATCTATATTCTGTATCGATTTGATTTATCTAAGGCCGATTATACATGATGCAACGCAAGTCCCCAATAGCCAACAAGTTAAGTTGCCAGTGCGTACCTCTATAAGTTTGTGTGGCAATTATCTGAAGATCAGTCGTTAGGTATCGGAGATCTTTGTTGCCGAATGTGTTAATGGACTTAGAGATAGTGGTTTCAGATTTCGTAAGGGTTTTGAACTTTATAGGATGTGGTTTTGCCCTATGTAGTATTTATATTAGTAATCTAATTTTAGCACATACGCTTTTGATTCCGTTTGATTATATAGTGTCTATAATTTGATTTGGTTAGAACAAAATAAATTGCTCTTTTTTTAACTTAAGACCTATTTGCTCTTGTTTACTGTTTTTTTTCGTAGACCGATAGAAAATCTCAATAGCGTCGTTTATATAATAATATCTAAATTTGTTGAAGCAAGATACTCTACATTTTATAGTGCACAATCTCGATCCTACGACTGCAATCACAACATTCTAAGAAGTGATAATATGCCTTTGTATGGCATTCACAACCATTCCTGTCTTAAAAATTATATTATTATATAACTGACAATCTTAAAATAATTCGTAATAATTATTTTTTTTAATTTCCGTCGTATAATTTCACTCAGAACTCGCGAAGACAGCGTGAGCATATAAAGGTGTGAACTCACCGACGCAAGGGTTGTGGTTAACCACGGCGAAGATGCGGTCGCAGCGTTTCTTCATGTGGGTGTTGGGACAGATGCAGCCGAACAGCGGGGAGAGCCGGAGACCAGCCCAGGCTTCGCGGCATGACTCCCTGGAGCAAATAAATGTTAGTGAAGACAAGTGTATTGGATAGAGGGAAAATACAGTCAACGGTGACATCACTAAGAGATGTCATCATTTCTTTTTAAATGAAGTCATTATAAAAATATATGATGATGATGATTGCGAATTGTATCAGTGTTGCGGGAGTATTTTTTGTTGGTTAAAAATGTATTTTCCTGTTTTCCATTTTGGTTTAATTTAAGTGTTTTAGTAATGGAATCATAATTAGGAAGTTATAAGTGCAGAACTATGAGTAGCAGTGGAAAAGTATAAATAAACAGTTATTACGTAATTTTGGATAGCCATAATTCAATTAACAACCTAAAAATGGAGTTTATAACAATGTATCTAGAATGATATGTATTTTTACCAATGTTATTGAATTTCATAATAAAGAACACTTTTGTCAAATAAAATCAGTTTCTAAATACCGCTATAACCATCACACCACTTGTATAAAAAATAAACCAAGTGCCAACTAAAAATAAGCCGGCATTAACGAGATATTCCAGTACAATAGCCATCTAAAAGGCAGAAAGAAAAAAGGCAACAGCCTTCAGCTGAAAACAGCAAACTTGGTCGATATCCCGTAATAGCTTTATTTAGAGGCGCCGCACTGTTATGAATTTGTAATGGCTTTCATATAGAATAGCCGGCCGGATATAACGGACAGAAAACAAACTGGTGTTTATTGGATAAATGGGGAACGAGAGTTTTAGATATATTTTAGGGTTCGGGTAAAATTATTCAGGAATTCTAGGAAATAGATTGTTAAAAATATCTCTACTTTTAGATTTATACGTTTGGGGATTGAAGGGGATTTATTTTTGTCAGTTTTGTCTCGTTTTCTCTCTTCTCTTTTATGTCCTCGACTTTATATATATCAGCAAAAACATTTGAGTTTTCAGCAACATCTTTTTAGTGATTTTGGTTCAACAGAATGTTGGTGTTCTTCGATGGTATGTGTATAGTATCACTATGAAATCCCAAAGCTTTCACAGTAAGAATAAAATCTATAAATAAACCAACCCACCGTCTTCCAACCCAAGAGTTACCTGTCATCCATACGACACTCTCCATCCCTGGCCTTGCAAGCATTCTTGAACCGATCGAAGAGTACGGAGCAGGCTTTCTCGTTGTGGCAGACGCTGAGGGCATACGTGCAGGTCGGCAGGGTTTCCACTGGGTACGGGTCTTTCTCTGAAAACATTTCTGGGTTGAAACTGAAAATAGCAATTCTAGACATGAAAGAGTATTTAGCGTTCTAGGTTGGCATCTTAAAGATGAAGTAGAGCATGTTGATTCCATCAATTTTATTGATCAAATTCTAATTTTAACTTATCTTAGAGATACTTTAAAATGTAAAACGCCTGAGTCCAAAATACAAATATTTCAGGGGTCTGTCAGGATTTATATTTTTCTAAATCTGGATAAAATTTCAATACTCAGAATTAAACTTACCTACTGCAATCTAAATCAGGACTTTGGATTTAGAATTTAAAAAGGCCGATTTATTTTTTCATTCCATGTTTTTGATTACCCCTAAATCGTTTTACATTTAAATATATTACCCAAATAATCGGTTTTATAACAAAAAATACAAGTTTTATTCCCAATTTCACGTAATTATTCGAAGTGCGTCCTGACTTAATTTTCTCTAAGACAACTCATGTTTTTTGATCGAAGTATTTACTGGCCTTTGCTTATCTTAAAGGTACGTCGTTTAATGGGAAATGCGTTGTGAATACTTGTATAAGAAAGTTGTGTAGGAAGATATTATGATAGTTCTGAACGTAGAATAAATTATTTCTGGAAAGATTATCTTGGCCTGATGGTGAGTATGTGTCAATGTAATATTCAGAGGCAGATGGATTAAACATAGTTTTTTATTCAATGTGCAGTAAGTGAGTACTACAATTGAGTCTGTCAAACACCTGTGATAATTCCTTTTCATGATCAGTCTTAAAACTTCATGAAAACCAGTTTTGTACAAAAAAAAATATACGAAAGATACACTTAGATTACGATATTATATTAGATTACATTTATCAATCACTTGCCTAAAGTATTGATAAACTTTTTGTAAAATATTAGTCTTCAGTTTTTTGTATTTTTATAAAAAGAAAATGGATGAACTAAAATTGCAAGATTTGATCATACCCTTCTTCATGACAAACACGCAGGGATGGTCGAACAGGAAGTCCCGGAAGGAGTTGCATTCAGGATCCACGTTCGGTTCCCGACAGAGGCAAGTCGGTTTAAAGAACGGGAAAGCCTGCAAGGTTCTCAGAGCAGCCTGGCACTTCGTCACGGTCACCGTAGAGCAAGCAACTGGAACAATTATGAAAATGTTTAAAATATTGAGAGTGAAATCTGACCTCATCCAATATTGGTAAGACCATTTGAAAAGCCTGAAATCGTTTAGGAGTTGTAGTTCGGAAATATGAAATAATGCATAAATTCGTAAACCGTAACCGCTTTAAATAATAATTGACCCCTTCGTTATTGAATTCAATCTATTTCGCGGTAGGTTTCACAAACATTCAAGACACATGCACAAAAACACCCAGAACAAACGCTTGTCCTCCGTGGGCGCAGTGGTTTTGGCGTGAAGACCTCAACCAGTCGTACCAGTAAAGTATCATTCTACACCAATTAGCGTAGCGTTAACAAGAGGTCTGTGATACCAACACATATAAATTACACACACTTAACAATATAACAGAAGTAATTAAGTGATATCTTCTATAAACACCGTCTTACGATTTAACTCGGCTTTCTAGAAAGCCACAATTCCCATTCAAAGGTTAAAGGGTCCAAAAAGGGCCTCGGCCCCGCCCCTAACAAGGCCCGCTGAACCTTTACTGCAAAAACCACAATTCCGATTATGTGAGGAATTAGAACCCGGTTTTTGCGGTCGTAAACCATTAAGGAGTCACTGTATTAGATTTTTTTCTACCATATTGAATTGTGACGAGTAAATCTCGCCGTGATAAATTGTTGAATGTGTTTAAGTTCATTAGTTACTTTGTGGCTCTACATAGCAACGGTTACTTATTACAGCTCGCGGTACTTATTAATATGTGGGAGCGTCAGGAACATTTTCCGAACAGTCTAGGTTGGCCTCCATCTTGGGCGTATGAGCGACGGGATGTTCGAAATAAAAGCGTCAATGTTATCTTGTAGATTGTATAATGTGAACTTATAACATTATGGAGTAGAATACAATAGGACAGTTGAGATGGAATATTATTTGGAGCCAATAGGTTAGTACGTGCTCGCTATTTTTATGACAACTGTCTTGACAAGCAAAACGAACGTCGTCGCACCTAGCGCCACCTACTACTCTATTCGGGGTAACCCGCTCCCTTTTATAATTTACCACTTACTCATTATAATAATAATTATGGACTATCTTAATACACATTTCCACAATCAATTAAAATCGTCTAAATAAACAAAGTATTCTCAATTAATCCGCGCGCCGTCACGGCCGTCCTGCGTCGTCACACGTCCTCGTGTGTCTCATGTGCATCGTTGTTGTCTGCAAACATTAGATAAAATGATACACTACACTCTCGTCTCGGCCTTCCTGACCAATTGGGTGACTGCTGATCACTTATCATTTCTCATAAGACACATTTTCCACAAATCTATCTTAAAAATTATAAAATCCATCTCCGAACTATACTCCAACTACAGCTATAGCTATAGATTAGCAAATATTAAACACACCGGCTCACCAATGCCACATAGGCCCTTGAATGCCAACCAGGTTCGCCACCCAGGCTAGTTTGTGCCACACAGGATAGTTGTCGCCACACAGGCTAATCGTCGCCACACAGGCTAATCGTTGCCACACAGGCTGGCCACACAGGCTGGCCACACAGGCTGGCCACACAGGCTGGCCACACAGGCTACTTGCCACACAGGCTTGCCACACAGGCTACTTGCCACACAGGCTCGCCACACAGGCTACTTGCCACACAGGCTTGCCACACAGGCTATTTGCCACACAGGCTATTTGCCACACAGGCTATTTGCCACACAGGCCATTTGCCACACAGGCTATTTGCCACACAGGCCAACACACAGTCCAATCGGTGCCACACAGTCCAACTGATAAATTGAATCAACTGCTAAGTAGTGATCTCCTCTAACCACACAAGTAGGACTCACTTACCCGCGCCGTCATCGGCACATTCTACTCATGAAGTATCCCAGGGACAAATTATCAAAAGTACAAGAAACCAAGAACAAAAATTCACTCAGTTAAGTTCCAAATTCAGGCTCCACACTTACGTGGATTGGGTCTTATTTGACCAACGGAAACCTCGTAGCTCAAAATTCAACATTTGTTTTCAGCCAAGAATATTTCTTTATGTTTACTTATGAAAAATATGAAATCCTAATTTTTAGGACAAAGTCATTTAAGTCCGCACGGCCACGGCCGCGTTGACTCAACCCAAAATATCGCTACGTATTGCACAGCATTGTATTACGTTAGCCTGGAAACTTGTCAGCTAAAGTCTGCTTTATTAAAGATCATTATGCATCAAAGAACAACACAGCAGTACTCACCACTCGGTCATTCGTTATCATGATTATAATAGTTGACTTTATCTTAACATCTGTATCTTCTTTACCAGAAACCTTTCATTAAGTCAGAGCTACCAAGTAACTACAATCTTACAGTTGCCACCAGCAACTCACTACTGGAACTAATCACGAATCTCAAAGCAGGAATCTGAGTCATACAAAGTCCGCACGCATTCCATGTGAATACTGAATCCACCCGACTCCATGGCCTCTCCAAGACCCAATCTCAGCCAGAGTCACCATAGTCTCTTCAGTCGCCACCTCTGCCATAGTTAACACGGTCTCTGCTTCGATCCCGACCATTGACCTAAAATTCTATACTATCACCATTCTCGACCTCGTTCTTTATTTGGAACGGTACTTAGTTTTCGGACTAAAGATATAGGCACTTTGGATAAAATCTTTACTAGTGGTAACAACAGTGTTAACAGCCTTATACTCAGAACGCATAACTGCCAATGACATGTGCAATAACACCTATTATCATTCAAACAATAAGAAACTTATTATAACATATCAGTGCTTAACTTTGATTAACCCTGGGAAATGTTCATCATCACACTTATAACTTTAATCCAATCATAAGCATCAAACCAAAATGACCTCCCTCCGGGCATGATCATGCAACCTCCTTAGGTAACGATCACAACGGGTAACCTCTATCCAGTCACTACCACACGTAACTTCCATCCGGTTACAAACACAACACCCACTACTAGAGAACCTCACTTTCTCAAACCTTGATCAAAATAACATTAAACTTGGTTCTTTCAATTTGACACTTTATTTGTCCTATACATAGCCCCTTTTGTAAATCAATAACTTTAAAATCTTAAATAACCAACTTCTTAACGAAACTGCCATCAACTCATACTGATAAATATGCCGCTCCTTATCAAAAATAAATTGTAATCGACCCACCGTTGTGTTAGTGATCCTAAGGAAAGCTTGACCATAAGCACCCAGTTCAAATTAACTCGATACTCGCTGGAGCTCACACAGCGCAACACGATCAGATCACTCTCCGCACTTCGCACCAGTTTCCCTCGATGACTTTAAGGTACAGACATAGCGGTCGACATAGGTCGCTCCTCCTCCGCAAATAACTGTCTCTTTGAATCGACATTATAAGACGACAAGCTTTAAACGTCTTGCCGAATTTCAATTTAGTACGCATTGTAAGACAGCAACGTAGTATATAGTTGGCCAATTTTCATTTTCAAATCTAGATTTCAAACCAAATCAATCCGCTTTCTTCCAAATGCTTGATCTGTCAACCTGCTTTTTCTCGTACAAACTGCTTTATCGTCGATACCGATTTCAGAACAACCTCACTTCTGTCTTCTAGAAGCTTATACAGGAACTTGATTGTTTTCTTTATACGGTTGCGGCACTCATTCGATACGTAATCCTGCTTGCCACAACTATAGGCCTTTGGAACGTCTTCTACTCGTGACTTCATTGCCACTATCGGCGAAATGGTATACTCATACATAGTAGGCTTTGTTTTCTAAAAGTAAGCGCGACGAGTTCTTGTTGCAGTCTACTGCGACTTTTAATATCTGTGGTAAATGCAATTCTGTACAATCGTGGTTCTATCATCGCTGCGTGCGCCAATGTAAAAGCAATAGCAGTCTTCTCCACTGACAAGAACTTCATCCGTGCGGTTCAGGTGCTCATAACTCATATCAATCATCGACTTCTATTGAGTAATCGCCATAAATTTGCAGCTGGGGTTTTTCAATTGATCAAATGTTGCCAAAACACGTCTTCAATTCAGGCATGCTATTCCAGGAAACGGTCTATATTATCTTCACCAAATGTATTTCGTAGTTGCATTGCAAAAAGATATTTCCAACAATCGCAATAATTTTCTGAGGACATATTTTCATGCTGACCTGTATTTATCTTTTACGATGCGTCGCTGGTAATCCCACTTCTGATGTGGGAGCGTCAGGAACATTTTCCGAACAGTCTAGGTTGGCCTCCATCTTGGGCGTATGAGCGACGGGATGTTCGAAATAAAAGCGTCAATGTTATCTTGTAGATTGTATAATGTGAACTTATAACATTATGGAGTAGAATACAATAGGACAGTTGAGATGGAATATTATTTGGAGCCAATAGGTTAGTACGTGCTCGCTATTTTTATGACAACTGTCTTGACAAGCAAAACGAACGTCGTCGCACCTAGCGCCACCTACTACTCTATTCGGGGTAACCCGCTCCCTTTTATAATTTACCACTTACTCATTATAATAATAATTATGGACTATCTTAATACACATTTCCACAATCAATTAAAATCGTCTAAATAAACAAAGTATTCTCAATTAATCCGCGCGCCGTCAAATATATCTTAGATACATTTGGAAACACATCCAATGTATTTTTTTTTAAGTTACTCATACTTTCTTTAATTATTCTATGACGTCACGGATAAACAGTAAAGGAAGATATCGTGAGGAAACCTAGATTTAAAATATTGGACTCAGAATTGTATCAAAAAGGTTATAATAATTGCTACGTGCTCCAACGGTGTAACTGCTATCGGAAAGAAAATAGCAAAAATGAAAGGCAAAGCAGCTAATGTCAAGAAAGAACCGTTTTTTTTTTATAAAACTTGACTTTGCATCCAATTAATTGATAGAAAGAAAAACTCGTCGAACTTATTAAATGCCTTGTTATATCAGATTCTGAGTCCGCGGGGATTTATCGAGTCCTTATTAAAATGCATTATAAGAAGTTCCACTTTTTAATAGCTTCAGGCACTTATTGCCGGCAGTCTATCGAAGTACATGAAAGTATAAGATACTTGTTTGAGATGGTATATGAAAGTTGGAAGAAAATGTGATTAATTTTTCGAAGCGTTTTTTTTATATTTTTGATATGCGCTAGTGGATCAAAGCGTCTAGAACCAAAATCTGCAACTGCACCTAGGTGTTTTCTATAAATAATCAACACGACAGCGATCATTGTGAACATAGTTATATAAAGTAGAGCACGAAGAAATTTTTTTACGGTGGCAAAATTGTTTTCATATTAGTAATGAAAAGTCGAAAAGATAATAAAAAAATTGATAATGGATAAATATCGGGAACATAAAATTAGTCTAATTTAGAGTCTTCGCCTTTTTGAAGTCGGTGAAAATATGTAGTTTCATTTCAAAGCTCTAACCGCAGAAATCGTTAGAAATTAGATGACAACCAATTTATTTTCTAGAAAAACAATAGAAAATTCTTCAAACACTGATCAAATACGGATAGAAATGAGTATTTACCAAGACTTGACTGTTGTTGACTTTATCTAACCATTGCGTTCAAGTTCCCCGTTTGCCTTTCCGCAATATAGAAATTGCTTGTTACGATCCGAGGTATTTTTCAAATCATCTTATTTTCGTAGAACATGGGAACAATAAATGAAATCTTCGATGATATATTGATAAACTAGCTGATCCAGCAAACGTTGTTTGGTCATGAAAAATAAACACTTAGGTGGAAAATACATGTTGTCCGACTCTTAGACCTACCCAATAGGGGCACAAAATTTCATGAACAACAGGCAAGCAGTTTTGGAGGATTTTAACGGCAAACACAGCGAAACCTAGTTTTCCTATAAAGCGAAATGCGTATTAATTAATGTAATTAAATTATAAATAAATGCTAGTTTTTGGTACAGAATCGAACCTACTACTTGAATATTTAAAACTTCAAACCGCGGAATCAATCGAGCGGTTTAAATTATTACTATGCCATTAAAAATTCATTCGTAAGTCTGCTGATTACGATTTTAATTCGGCTGATGTTTTTTTTTTTTATAAATACATATCATTGGATTACCCTCAATGATATATTTTAGGTTGCAAGAAACTTTACAATATGCTTTATTGAAATGAAACGACTTTTACGGATTTTATCGCGGTTTAATTTTTGGTTTTAGTTCCCGACGTTTCGACACCTTTGCAGGTATCATGGTCACGGGCAGACTGAGATGGTGTTCGTCTTGACAGAAGATGTTGCTCGTTCTACCTTCATATTTTTAATTAATTATTTATGGTCCAACCTACGCAGTATGAGCTCACTGTGTCGTGATGTCTTGCAGCGCTGCTCTTGGGTTTAGCCTTGAGTTTTTGTATTATTGGGTCCCAAGTAGGTGATATCTTCCAGCCATCTTCTCTATTGAAATTAGGGTGTTTTTTAATCTCAATAGCCTCGCGAAACATCCTTGGTAGGAATTTGGATTCTTTAGCGAGGATCTGTGGTTGATCAAATCTAATATAATATGATATGATATGCTTTATATCATCATCATTCTATCCTTTTTCCTTCTACCAGTCTAACCTATACAACTATGTACCAGTGTTTTACAAGGAGCGACAGCATATCTGATCCTTAACCAGTTATCTGGGCAACAAGATACCCTTTAGTAAGACTGGTTCTCGGACTTTCTAGCGTTTGAACCCGTAACGAATGCCAGCGATATACAAGCAATAACCGGGACCCACAACTCAACCCTTGCCCTCAAAAAGACGGAAGAACTCGTAATGACTTGTAACTCTGGAAGCCGACCTCAATATAGATCGGTAAAGGCTGGGCTCACGGCTATTTAGACGAATGCAGTAAATGCATATAGTTAAATAACCCAAGTACTAACAATGACCCACCAAATGACCCATTGGACACTGAAAAGGTCTCTTCCCATTTAGCATGTACTATTCATCAAACTTCCTCACTCGATTACTAACCGCACTCCAATATCTACCTAAAACTAAACCGCCGTACACCCGTACCAAAAACTTCAATAAACCGTCACCTACTACGCACAATATCCGCAATATCCGAATATTCAAAAAAAGAACAACCGAATCGAAATCGAAAACCTGTCAGAAACAAAAAAAAAGATTCAGTGTACCAAACGAAGTGTCATATCATATAAGGCAGTGTCTACACTGGCGTCATTACCGATGACAAGGGTAGACGGCTCTCGAGGCCCTTTATCGACGCGAATACTTAAAATTTTCCCTTCACCGTTACCTAATTTGCCACTTGCCTTCTTCTAGCCAGTGAGTTATTGCCAGTAATTTTTCATTCTTAGATCTCGTTTTTCGTCGTTATAACTTCGTTTGCATCGTTTGTGTAGATACCGCTTTAGTAGAATTTTCTGGATGGTTTTTTTTTGAGGTTGGTTGTGGAATAAAGGTATTTTTTCGGAAGATTTTTATGTTTAGATTTTAAACTTTGTAGTGTCACGTTTAAGATATTTTTATTTGATGATATACAAATTGGTTGGGTGAAAAATAAATTCGTGAATCCACCCTCAAAGTTGTCACCTCTCAGCAAATGTATGATCGTAACAATAATTACCTAGCGTCAAACTTTAACTTTATAGGCATAGATACAGCCTGGTGACGGTCGGACTGATAAATAGACAGACAGCGGTGCCTCAGGAGTACGTTTCCGTTTTGATGATAATTATGATAACATCTCATCATCATCTTTAATTTTTTTAAGTACTTTGATACTAAGTGGATCAGGGCAATAGACTGAAGTCAAACGCGAAATTGAAAAGAAAAAACCCTAGTTATCATTATAGTTCTTCATGGTGCGAACAGAAAGAGGTATAAAACTTATTTTGCGAGTGTTTCAATAGAGAAACGTTATTTCCAACAATTTTGAGGAGTTGTCTCCTGTTTGTACTGAAAACATTTTTAGTTTCCAACAAAAGTTTCAGCGGTTATAACTATATTTGTTTTACGAGTTTCTGTACCAATTCATTTTCTATACAATGTAGCCTCTTTTGGAGCTACTACCTTGTTAACACAAGCTCGTTTTGAGCAAAGCATGTTGCATGTTTTTATCTGACAAGTTGCAAATTTTGTTGCAAAGCATGATTTGCAACACTTTTGTTCATCATATTTAACTTTGCCTTTGTAAATAATTGTCCTTAAAATTTGAAGTTGATTCCAAATAATTTTTTTTCTAAACATCCTTTTCAAATAATTTTAAAATTGATAAAATTGAACAGTAACAGTGTACGACACTATAAAACAACCCCTTTTTTACTTTATGATAAAAACAGGTACGGGAACTGATGAAACTAATGTTAACTAATATTGTAGAGGTATAATTTCATTTGTTTATTTTAGGCTATAAGACTTACACCATCACGCTAGAACTAATAGGAGCAGAGTAGTAATAAAATATGTTTTGGAAAACGGGGCGAAATTGCGTGCTCTCTAAAATCTCTTTAAAAACATTGTGACCCATGTAAAATTAGTCTCTTGTTTGTATTAACTGCATAATAGCATCAACCAACATAACACTATCGAAAAAACCTGATCTTCACTTTCAAATACCTAAAAAGCCAGCTCAAAATCAAAATCAGCCTATCTCACAAAACCACATCCATTAGGCCTCCAATCCGATTCAAAGGCTCCGTTTCATTTTCTAAAGAAGTAAAACAATGGGTTATAACAGTCATGGTGCAAACCAGAGTATGGTGCGAACAATTAGCCGTGATTAATGAGATTAGCTTTGACTCCATGGGGCCGATGATAAGATTGTTCACATCTTTTGTTCCATTGTTTCATTCTTTCCTGTTCCGTGTCTTGAATTGATTACTGATTTTCGAGGTATTAGGGTGGTTTTGTGTCTATTTCGGGGCTACATCAGGGATTGAGGTCGATATTAGAGTGATGTTTAAATAGATTTTTATGCTTTTGTGGAGTATTATGGACATGAGGGTATTTCGTTATAAAACTTTTTTTGACTTCAAAGTCAAGTCAAAAAAAGGAGAGCAGGTTACTATGCCAAACAAACCGTGCGCGACAAGTGTAGGACTATAATTAACATTAAAATGACTTTTAAAGCAATAAATACTTGTAATGATAAAATCGTTCAACGGATCGGGGCGAGTCACAATCAATAACGGGAGGCAATGATTAAAGCGATTATTTTACACTTTACCTTCCACTATAAGAGTCTCTTCTCCAAACGTTTTTGGTGTAGTTACTTTTCAAGGAATCGAAAATAATAATAAGCCACACAACTTTCTCACAACGCCATCTAGTTTCAAACTAAATAAAGCTTAAGGTATTATCAAGCCTATGTGAACGATAATGGATTTTAAACTGAAGGATTATCTCACTATTGAAATAGCTTTATTTCATGTAAAAAACAAGACACAAATTTTAGAAGTGGTTCTAGATGACGATGACTTTAAAAAGACAACTTAAAGATTGAATTAAAATCAAGATGACGAATGCTCATCTGAAGCTTTAACTAAAGATTCTCAAGCTACATTAGGAACCGGAAAAAAGAATAAAACATAATATATAAAAAGTACCTTCTTCAAAACAACTCGTAAAACGATCGCTCACCCGTAAAAATATATCAAGTAATTCACATTCTAAGGCTGGATGGGCACTGGCGTATCCGCGTCACACCGACGAGCACAATAAACCCACCGGTGACAAGGGACTACCCTCTGACATCGAGCCGTTTTGTCAACTTAATGCGAACAAAATTCACGGCGCGCGGATATTTATCCGAAAATCCGATAAAGTATCCGAAACAATACCGTGTGTCCCGACCTTTATTTGTCTTAATTATAAGACACACTTATCACTGTCGAGTGTAAATTGGAGTACCGATATTGTTTAATTTGTTGAGATAGATTAATTATGTTTCTTGCGTTTCTTTTTTTGTTTACTGTTATTTGAGCAACAATATTCACAATTCTGCCGTCTCAGAAGACTATAAATTATATCCTATGGCTCCTCTTAAAAAAATGTCAATATTGAAAATTCTTACATTCTAACTACATGTTGTAATCTACTGTGTTGTAAAATAGCAATACAAGCATTTATTGTAATTAGGTTGTTTTCTTCAAGAAAATCGGACAAGCCATAAAAAATAGATTATTATACTAAAAGTCATTTCATCATAATATTATTTTAACATTGAAATTATACAACCGACTTGAAATAATAGAAATAATTGAGAATTCTTATGAGACCAAAAGACGGCTATTCCACGTGAAATGGGAAAAGAACCTACAAAATTAGTCATCCAGCCTGAAAAAGACGAATTGAGTACCTTCTGCTCTTTGGAGTAGGTTGAAAATTTGTATTGAAACAATTTTTTTTTTCTCGGGACAACACAATGCTTCATTTTGACGTTCAAAATGGGTATTTGTGTATGACTGCTTGTTGTATTCTTAGTCAATCCAGGTTTAAAGAAACTTTATGCTCTATAAAAACATTACATAATGTCGCTTACTTGAGAACAATGACAATTACTTAAATAACTATAATTAGTTTCGACAACATTTGGTGCAGAAAATATGGCTATAAACAAGTCCCATATATCCCCCCAGATATCTCGTTTGTAATTAGGTAATGGCTAAGCTGACTTTTGAATGCGTTAAACGAATGCAGGTTTCTTATATGTGAGGGTATTTTATTGTAAAGTTCTCAATTCTCAAAGAAATAGACACATACTATTTAAAGGCAGCATTTCTAATTTCAACTGAACGTAGTCAGGTGCTCTCTATTGTAATTACATCCATTGTTGCTTTACCATTGAAGTCAAGGTCGCTTCCGCGCCTTTGTGGTGTTGCCAGCAATAAATTAAGCGAGAAATTAAGTTTCACTCTTTAATTTACTTGTGAATTTGGGTGATCATGATGTTGATAATAATAACAATTTTTTTGATATAATTTATAAGACAGTACCTATCATTAATTATTTTTGACAACACTTTTTAAGAAATTTTTCGATGATTTCATTGAAACAAATTCGAAATTTTACTGTTTGTTTTTCGCTATATTAAAATAGGCTTTTTACTGGCAGTAACTTAATTGTAGGTCGATTTACTGTAAACTTAGTACTTTGAAAAAGTTACATTCACAACTACGACATAATCTACGAAAATATTATCGCTCCAAAACCACCCGTCCACAAGACAATACTATAACATTTTACCAACTTTTGATATCCTAAACCAAAGATACAAATCACCCACATTAACAACCACGAAACGACAACAAAAACCGGCTAAATACCCATTAACTGGCAACACTCGAGTTCCGCAAAGGGGGGATGAATTTAAATGCGTATTGTGTAACCACCCTTTATACTGTTCGCGGGACAGTTAAACTAACGCAACTAAACTCCTATTTGCTTACTGTTTTGTTAAATTAACATGTATTATGCTTTTGTTAATGTGTAACGGAACGGCCTGTACTATGAGACCTTGAAACAAGACTACTGTCGGTGTGGGAGAGAGATGCTGTTATACGTTTTGCATAGCGCCGTCTTTCTTGCACTTCGGTGATGTGGATATTTTGCGTTGTTAGATAGATGGCGCGAAGTTCATATCAAAGTTGCTTTCCGAAGCAAATTAAACACCGTTCTATCTGGTTTTGTGCTGTGTTGTGTTCAAATGAACATTTGCTGTTTATTGTATAATCTAGTTGTTGCAAAATGCTGAAAAGATTGTATCATAAAAAAATACAGGTACAAAAAAAAATATTCCTAAAAACTGAAATGTATATTGCTTAAAAGCCATTGTCTATAAATATCTATCCTTCTCTCTATCCGTTTATCAACAGAATGAATCCCAAACTCCGTGACCGCCAATCGAAATTTTCACTAAAGGCGTGTTATGACACAGCTTTAATAACAAATGGCAACATAAAAATTGGTCTTCAGCAACAATTAGTGATTGGAGATTTTTTACAACCTTATTTCCTTTAGCTTTTTCGGTCGGAACCTCCCGTAGCGCGAGTCTGACTCATACTTCATCGGTTCTTTGTTTCTTCTCCTTAAAATGCTAAATGATCTCAAATCACATTAAGCTTGTTAATACAAGTAGAAATTTTTCAAACAAAAATACGTAACCATAGTAAAATCGAAACCGTCCAAAAAATCAATAACCCGAAATCTGATCACGGGACGAATTTAGAAAAACTTTGATCTCAAAAAATATTACAATCAGCAAAGTCATCGGGCTGCTTGAAATTTATGGATAAATCTGAACCGAGGACCCTTCAGACATAAAGCCCTCTTGGTGCCCTCAAGAACCCTTGCGATGTTATTTAAGAACAAGATTGTGGCAAGATTCGATGCTGGAATATAACTTGTTTTGTTACATTTTGGTACGCTAATTTTGAGGCAACGCAATTTGGGAATGAGGATTTTTGATGCGGTTGTTTTAGTATTAAGTTTTAAATTGACGTTTTCATGATTTAATGTTTGGTTGATGGGACATCTAAGTTGACTGTTAAGAGTAAGACGGATATCAAATTGATATTTCGATATTGTTTTATCAATCACTAACCGGAATTGAGATGAGTGGTACGTAAAATATCAGGACTTCGTGTATTACGACTGGAATGTTGGTCTACTGGGGAATGTAGGTCTAGTGGTTAGTGGCTCTGACGACTATACCGGAGGTCGTGGGTTCGATTCCGGAAAAATGTTTTTTTGATGAGCACGATCATTAGTTTCTTCAATGCTCAATCCGTCTTAACATATATTACTGTCTATCATTAGGACGTTTTGCTGGTAAGTTTTTGTCAATGCAATTTTCTTAGCACTACATCAAACCATTCTTATACACAGGCTAACTCCAAGTGCTCCAATTCAATCTTTGAAACCCTATATTCACATAAATACTTAGACCTTTGTTTAGTCCTAGCTACCGCATTAGGTTAAGTAACATGTAATAGTAGAATAGTGTGATAATTAAATAAATAAATTTTAAAATAATTATCAATATAAAATTCTTTATGTATTTTAAAACATAATTAAGACAATCAAACCGAAACGGAATAAGAACACCAAAAGTTCCGTATTAAATCTAGCTGCATATTTAAATATGTATAAAGTTAATTTGAAAATCGATATTGTACAAAGTTAAGTACTTGTGTAGTGACCTCGATTCTGTGTCAGGCTCGCGATCACGCCACATATGTATATTATAGAGTAAAGATATGATAGGGTGACCAAGCCGCGAAGATTTTTTTGAGACTTGTCTTCCAGGCTGCGTAGATATTTTTGAGGCTAGTATTTCTGCTGTATAAGACTGAGAGCTTTGTTGGGCATATTACCAAATTAAGTACCGTACCATATTGATTTTAAGTTAAAATTTTAACAATGTTTGGATGGTCGACTTTTGTTCTATGAATGAACGGCTAAATATGTATGTGAATTCTAGCTGTTGATCGAGACTTTGCTCGCCTAGATTTTGGTTATGGCTACAAAAAGATTACCTGCCTATAACGCAGTCACTTAAAATGTAACATATCTTCTAATCCGAGGTGATAGCTACCTCTATACCAGATTTCATCGAAAACTAAACACACTTTAATAGAGTTTAGAATGTGAGTTAACATTTACATGAAAAATACAAATAATGGTATAACACTCCCAGTAATATTTTCAGTATTAATAAAACATTTATAGATATAATTCTGAAACGTTTAACAAATTTGCAATTCGATAATTTTACATCCATCAGCAATTTTAAGTTTAATTTCGTTAGTACTAAAGACATCGCTTCGAGCGAACTGTTCAACTAAAACAATAGTGTTTGATCCACAATCATACAGTTTGAAAACTAAAGCCTGTCTTTCACAAACAACAAATAGCTTACAAATACTAGAATCCTAAATAAATAGCGCTGAAGTGAATATCTACAATTTATACAGACTGAAACAAATATTTTTCTTCAGATTATAATGAATAAACTTGTATCCTAAGTAAATATGAGTTGAATTAGTTTTCCTGATAGTTATTTTATGAGAACTAGGATGGGGATAGATTTGGAATTGAAATAGGAATAAGTGACCATTTGACTGTCTAGGGTATTTGACAAAAAAACTGTTAAGCAAAAATGTATTTTTTTTTCGCCTATTAAGGATTGTTTGCGATTCCATTATTAACTGCTACTCACATTACCAAAAAAACGGTTCACTGAATATTCCTTACAAGTAGGTTAAAAAAACAATATTCATAATGATTGTCACTTATCAAATTCATGTTTTCATCTAAAAAAAACTCTATTTATTGCAGTTCTTGACATATAGACGGATAGACAGACAGTCACCCTTATTCCATTCCATCGGGTTATATTTTTACCCTTTACGTCTGAAACTCAAACAAAAAAACGAAATGGTCACATTTTCTTGCTGTTTCTTATCCTCGGTCCCACTCAAGCCATAGTCCCCCTACACCTAGAATATCGGTCACCTATTGTTGCCTTACCTTTGTTACCTCCTTGGGTGGATATTAATATATTTTTTGACGTATTGTCCCCAAGTAAATTCACTTGAGTATTTTGGGTGAAGTATAAATCATTGTTATGACGGTAGTGTTCAATATTAAGGGCGCCGGTTCAACTTGGATTATCTATGAATTATGATTGCTAATAATGTTTGAGGATACCTTTTGGCTTTTTGGATTGGGTTCTGTAGTCAAAGCGTAGAAACGGAACTTTATTATTTAGTGTTCGCTTTTGTGTTTGTCCGTCCGTCACCAGGATCTCGTGAACCGTGATAGAGAGATAGTTGTAATTTTCATAGATGATGTTTTTTTGGAGTTAAAAATAAAAATCGCCTTAAAATCAGTTGTTACGGTCATAAATTTGTTGGGTAGTAAAAAAAAATTAAGGCTTTGTTATTTTAAGTCGATTTAGGTTTAATGTCGCGAGTATCACTCACACTTGTCTGTTTAAGAAGTCTTATGGAATCAATGACAACCTAGTCATTGAATTATTTAAAATTAACATAAAAACAACCAAATATAAATCCAAATCTTTAAAAAGTCACATCATAAACTGTAAATCATAAAATTACTTCTAATTACGTTAGAAAATTATTCAAGCGCTCCCTCAACATGGCTTTCCACATTAATAATAAGCCATCTTGGATTTGTGTAATAACCGTTATTTCAATAAGGTCACCTCGACCTTAGGCGCATTGAAACGTTTTTAAATAATTTATTACGATAGACTTAAACACGAAAGTGGTATTACGTAAAAAGTTTAATAAGCGGGGTAAAGGCGAGGTACGACCGTAAAATGAGATGTGTCCCTCGTTTAGCTCATATTTTTTAAAGTGACCAATAAGATAGTATTATAAATTATTGTGAAAATATGTTTGTCTTTTACTAATAAATCATTGATCAGATTTTAATGAAACCTATGTGAAATAATCAATACTAATATATAAAGCTAAAGAGTTTGTTTGTTTGTTTGAACGCGCTAATCTCAGAAACTACAGGTTCAAATTGAAAAAATCTTTTTGTGTTCAATAGAATATTAATCGAGGAAGGTTTTAGGCTATATAAGATCACGCTGCAACTAGTATTATGATATAAGTATAAAATAATGTATAATGTAAAGTATATTATAATATAAATATATGGTTCTTTATCTGATGCAACTATGTAGTATATTAATGCTATCCTTCAACAACAATTTCAAAATTCCCACTTTAAGAACACAATACTTAAAAAAGGAGTGATAATTAACCTTTTTTTAATAGTAGTAACTATCGTGAGAATGATTCATTATTAAATTATGTAACGGTTTACTCACGCGTATTTATCGTAGTAGCCCGACTAGTTTTGGACCCAACGGGAGTCCTGAATCATCAGCAGACGCGGCGGGATCACGAGCAGTTTGACTCGTGATCCCGCCGCGTGACATCGTTTAATAATGATTATTAACCTGTTTATTCAGAATTGGGTATGAGGTATATGAGGAGCTCGTGGCTAAGAAAGGAGCTCGTAGCTAAGCTATAACCGCATAAGTGATTCGACCACAGGTTAAGCTATGCTTGACGCGGTTGGTCCGTAGATGGGTGACCATCTTTGTCATAACGAGTTCTTCCGTGTTTCGAAACACGTTAAATTGTGGGTCTCGGCTGTTATTCCTACATCTTTGACAGTCGTTACAGGTAGTCAGAAGCTTGAAAAAGTCTGACAGCCAGTCTAACCAAGGGGTATCGCGTTGCCCAGGTAACTGGGTTGAGGAGGTCAGATAGGCAGTCGCTCCTTGTAAAACACTGGTACTTAGCTGAAACCGGTTGGACTGGTAGCCGACCCCAACATAGTTGGGAAAAGGCTAGGCCAATGATGGGTATGTAATTTTTCTCGCTCATTTCTCACTTAGCTCAGCTCGCGATCAAACCTACCCTTATAGTACAATATAAAGTCAAAGATATACTCACACACCAAAACTGTGGAAAAGCTTTTAAATTGTAATCATATGTAGTTTAAAAGTTACGAAGATTATGTGAAGAAAACTTTTAATTTATTGTCGAGAAAGTATCTATAAGTTGAAAAGTTGAATTAACGGCCCGTAATTTCGTTTATTAAGAGCTTGGTTAAGATAATTTTATTACTCTAATAGGTTTTGACTTTATAAGATTAATAATTAAAGTCTTATTTGAGTTGTTGTACCTAAATGGAGACCTGATATATTTATTTCGATTTGAGTGCGAGTTGCATGTTTAAATCAATGCAATATATGAAGCTATTTTTTTTTTTAATGGTTAATTGATTTAGTCAATTACTTAATTGTGGCAGGAAATCGCGGTACTACAGGGCCTGAGGCTTTTGCCCAGATGTGGGATCTTACACATGGACTATAAAATACTTTTTTATGTCGACGATAACTTTATTAGTTCCATCTTAATAAACAAATATCTGTTACTCGTAGCTTCGTCTGTCTGGATATAGGTTGTAGCTGCAAAATCCCTTCTTTAACGAAGATAAAATAAGCCTACGTGTTAATCAAAGGTGTCTACTTCCATATCAAATTTAATGGTGCCGGCCAGCCGTTTGGGCGTTAGAAGATAACAAACACAAACAAACTGACGTATTTATAATAACAGTTTGATAATAACCTGTATTTGTTTCATGTTCATTTGTAAATTATCCACAAATAATGGAAGGAGACACAAAAATAGACGAATGACGCAAGTAAGAACGATTACTCGTATTCTAGTACAGATGTACATAATTGATTAAGACAATACAGATAGGAAATTATAATCGTTTCCACTATTTATCGAACAAATTTTACTGGAAATATTCTGTTTGTTCTTTTAACCTAATACTAGGGTTTATTTGAACCTAGAACATGTCTTTCATGGTTGATTAATGAGGCAAAGTCAGTGTATTTGACCGTCATTTTCGATTTATATTTCACTAGCTGTTTCCCGCGGTTTCACCCGCGTAATATTTTTTTTTTTGCTGCAATATTTCCATATTTCTCAAAGTTTAAACCTTCTCTGGTACGAATATTTCAAGACTAAAATTGGCTAAATCGGTTCAGTCGTTCTCGAGTTTTAGCGAGTACCCCGTTTTTTCCACATTTTCATTGTATCTTCGCTCCTATTAGTCGCAGCGTGATGTTATATTAGCCTTCCGTGATAAATGGTCTATTCAACACAAAAAGATTTTTTCAAATCGTACCAGTAGTTCCTGAGATTAGCGCGTTCAAACAAACCCTTCTTTATATATTAGTATAGATATATGAGAATTATGACATTGTTTGTATTCACTTTTGATTTTGGTTGTTACTTTGTTAGTATATACATTTTGATTGTCTAAGAAAGTTTACCCACGCGTATTTATCAGGATTGCCCGACTAATAGTAATGAATAATTCTCACGATAGTAAGAATGAAAGATTAAGACTCTAAGAATGAAGTAATACAATATAAAATTAATAAAATAAAAAATCCTCCTAATCATATTGATCGAACCCAATTATTGCCAAGAGCTATCAGGACAGAGTACTATCAGGAAAATTGAAGGTTTTAATTCTTCCCTTCCTTTATTACTATAAAAGAAAAATTGAAAACAGAGATTAATTATAATTCTGTAGATAACCACAATCTTCTTCCTTATGATAATGATAAAAGGTATATACATATAATAAGTGTGTATAAAACGCGTCCATTTGACGGTGCTGGTTATTTGATGATGCATCACTCACAGAACAACCTTCTGATGTTTTATTCCGACCTCCCAAGAGTGAATGTGGTGAGGGGTCAAAATACTACGGCCGTCTGTTACACCGAAGCGTAACTTGTTTGCGAATATAAGACATGTCGCAAGAAAATGTTAAGTCGTAGAGTATTTTCAGGATCATCATGAACATATTTCGGTGTTTTAAAATATTTTGACAAAATTAAACACGACAAATAATTCATTTCTTTCTTGATGTCTTTTTTGATGCTTTGTAAATAATGTATTTTTTTTATACTGATATAGTTTTAAAAATGTAAATATTAGTTTAGTTTAATTTATTGTAAAACAATATTTTAATTGATTATGTATCTTATTCATTTGAAGTGTAAAATTATTGAAAAGGGTCATTTCCTGTGACTTGCAACGCTAGCTGTGGTCTAGCTATATGGCTTACATAGCAAGACCAAAGCAACATTTTATTAGTTTCTCATTAATTAAAAAGTAACCAAATAGAATTGACTAACTAACTTTCGATTTTTTACACGTTTTGTGTATGAGATCAAAGTATAAACAAATGCATCTCAAGAACATTCGTTGTTTGTTATCTAGCATTGTAAACCGACTTCCCAACATTTAAATTCACAGCTGTTCATATTTCGTATATTTCTTTGATATTTCTGCAAAGCTTTTGTGTTGAATTCATAATTAATTAATACTGAGGTTCAGCTGAGCTTACTTTGTGGAGTCGTGTTTATTCTCAGAGTATTTTACAGGTGTAATACGATGGGCTTATTTTTTACAATACATTTTATAGACGGTTATAAGAACTGATTGCTTTTTGAATAACGTTCACGGTTTTTTTTTTTAACTGTTTGGTGTAAGAACTGCATTGGATGGAATTGATGAATATTATAAATTATGTGATTTTACGGGTGTTTGGTGATGAAAAAATAATTTCGACTGAATAAGGACAAAAATGATATAAAGTAACATAGACGCATCGCCACGCTTGGTGTTAGATTTTCTGTAGAATTAATGATACGAATGTGATAATTAGCTCTGTTTTTTTTATTTAGGATAACATTTATAATAAAACTACAATAATTTCGAGTTTTACCATCAATTTAATAACTTGATTGAATAATAGTGGTTTCTTAGGTTTACACGAATGTTAGACATTGAAATGTAGCTACTTTTACGGATTTTAAAAATATGACAGATACCCTAAGTCCCGAAAAATGACAGCAAATTTTCTTAACATTTACCAATATACAACCTCCTTGTTACGCTTCGGTGTAAAAGACATCCATCTGTTGAAAGGTTGTCGCGGTTAGAACCTCGTGTGTTCGCATATTTAATGTCTTGTATTTAACAAGAGATTTTTTTATGAATTTCCTTTAAGGCTCAGGAAACTGTCTTATTGTCATGTTATAAGAAAACAAGTATTGTTGTGGAATAAAGCCTTGGGTTATTTAAAATTGTATGAACTGTTTTGTAGGCAAATATGTGAAAGTGGAGTTCATAATTTGCGTTTTTTTAAATCACGTTCTTGTTTATCTTGTGTTTTTATTCTTAAGGTATTTTTCAAGTGCTAACTGAAATTCTTAATCCAGTTACTTGGCCAAAATGATACCTCTTAGTCTGTTTGTCAGACTTTCTAGCTTCTGACTACCCGTAAAGACCATCAAAGATGTGTAAATAACAGCCGAGACCCACAATTTAATGTGCCTTCCGTAACACGAATTGACTCGTTGTGACAGATGGTCAACCATCCACGGACTGACCGCGTCTAGTATAGCTTAGCCTGTGTTCGATTAATTGGTTCAGTTATAGCTTAGCCAAAAGCCTAGTAAATCGTAAGTAGATATAGCTACTCAAAGGTACATGGCTCATGAATTTAGCTAAAATAACAGGTAGATATACATAAAAGAGAGTGAAATAACTGTGAAATTGGACTGCACACTGATGACCTCAACCACTCGGCTATCCGAGTGGTTGAGGTCACCAAGCCAAACCTTCTGTGCGCGTCGTGTGGCGGGTTTGGATCCCTGCGTAGGACAAGCATTTGTGTGATCCACGAATGGTTGTTCTGAGTCTGGGTGTCATTCTGCATGTGATTTGTATGTTTGTGAAACCCCCCGCGACACAAGGATTAAATTCCTTAGTGCGGGATACGTTCTTAAAAAAGAAATAAAATGACTTACCAAGTTCAGAGCCACAGACGCGGGGGATGATCTCGAGGATGGCAGAGCAGGAGGCGTCTTCGAAGCAGAGCTGGCGAGCCAGCAGACAGTTCAAGATCGCCATCGTACCCTTTATACCGGGCCCTGGAAAGAAAGAGACGATTAGAAAGGTAAATTGCGAATGCACATAATTAGGTGCGAGCAGTTTTATAAACACCATTTTATAGAGACACTAGTTGTTGCTTGGCTATATGGCGATCTATTTTATTATGATTTGCTCGCGTATAGTTCGGTTATAGCAGCATAAACATTAGACTTCTTGAATGAAGTCTGATACAAGTAGTCTATGTGTATCCAAATTGTCAGCTAACCCCGTAAAAAGTTCCAGAGAAACAGATAGTTGGTGCCTTCGATTTTGGTGGGTTCCATTTTTATCCTTTGGGTAGGAAAACCTTGAAATTGGTGTCATGGTGTCGTTACACAAAAGTCTTAAACTATTTTTCTCAGCTAAACATAACAGAAATTCAATCAGATTGCTAATGAAACAGTAAAATATCTATAATTTAGATCTGAAACTAGCAGAAAACACGGTAATTGAGCCATTGAGGCAGTTGGGAACGTATCCGGGAAGCGTATTTACGATGTTTGAACCCGGTGTAGACGTGGCAAGATTTGTAAGGCTTTATAGTTTATGGTATTGTAGTAGCTAAATCCAGATGGACTGGAAACCGAAGACAACATATTGGGAAAAAGATAGAACGATGATGATGAGTTTAAAGTTGATTAACTATTAAACTAATTAAAAGCCAGAGTTTTATGAGAACGACAGACGGTGACAGAGGGTCTTAGTAATAGGTTTCCGTTTTTACCTGTTAGACAAGAAACCCTAAAACGATTACAAGAGAGCTCACACGTTACGAAGATTCAAGAAAAATATCACTACATGTCCAATAAGAGATCAACGATGTCCATTTCAAATAAACCAAGTTTTTTTATTTTCATTACATAAAGCATACTCAGGTTCTCCAAACTATAACTTTAGCTACTGTTAGTTTACCATCCAACTAGAACTCCATTTATATCCAATTACTTATAGTCAAACAAAGTTTAATTTTGCCGTCAGTTGGAGGCAGACACTGGCATTGATTTCTCTAAAATAGCTGCCGACGGTGATTCGGTATTGATCGCGAGATGCAAGTTAAACCGTTGTTCGTTATAAATGTTTCTAGAAATAAAAGCAATTTACTTTTATGCTTGCATTCTATTCATTGGCTTGTGAATCGTTTCGTGGTTTTCTTTTAGAGGGTGGAATTTGGAGAGGTTTTAATACTTGTTTAAGTTAAGTTTTTTTGGGAAACTGTACTGGCGGATTAATAGGTAAACTGGATATGAAATATTTAATAAATATTTAAATGTTAATGAAAAATGCTAAAAATCAAATATCAGAAGGTAAATGTTACCTTTTGAAAAGGTTTGAACGTAAGTGACGGTTGAGAAATAAGGAGAAATAAGCTTAACAAAAAATTAGCTAAAAGAATTGTCGTTCATCGAATACTTATAAGTTATAACCGTATTAATCGTTGCCTAACTCGAGTTTTCAATACATGTGAAAATTTAAACTGCCAACGTATCACGGTTCATGAGATACAGTATTTTGGAAGACGAATGGAAAGGCGGAGAGACAGTAGAGCCTTAGTAATAAGGGTTCCTAATAGGGTTCTTTTCTTTAAAGCATTCCTAGTAAAAATACCTACTAAAAATTTGCTCAAATACGTAAAAATTAAAAAACGAACGCAAAACACCTGAATACATTTAAAAACTAGACTTCTTCATGATAATAAACGTCACAATTCGTCTCACAAATGTAAACTGGACCACCCAAGTCCACCATTTTGTATATTTGCATTGTAAAAATATACATATTCGGTGCAATATTAATGTTGTAACGTGTACCGGCTGCGGCCGCTGCTAGCGACATCTATCGCTACTGAGCGTTACTAAAATACCAGCGCATTCAATATTTTATGCTGTTTCAGAGTACAGCTGTATTTGAATTTGGGTTTTTTGTTTTGTAGTCTAGAGGTACTGTGTTTAATCTATTCTCTTGTTTAACAAGTGTGTGAATCGGTGTAAAGTATTATCTTGTCTTTCTGTCTTTTTTTAAGTTCTTTAAAACAAAGCCTATGTTACTCCTAATCTCTCCAAGAATATGTGTATAAATTTTCAAGATGATCGTTGAAGGATTTTTCGAATGAAAGCGTAACAAGCAGAACTAAATTCACAATTTTAATATTAGTAGGGATTACATGAATACTAGCAGAACCGTGCTCATATCGTTGGGCGCTATATCGTCCAACCTCGATCATATTTATTGTGAAAGCAGCAACAAAAATACATTATCTGTGAAAATTTCAATCTAGCTTTCTGTCTAGCTATCACAGTTCATGAGATACAGCCTAAAAACGGAAATGCAGACAGCGGTTTTGAGTTTGGCACCCTAAAAACTTAACTTACATTTCCAAACCTCATTCCCTAATGTATTTAACTTTACAGTAATATAT
This sequence comes from Trichoplusia ni, assembly GCF_003590095.1. NCBI lineage: Eukaryota > Metazoa > Arthropoda > Insecta > Lepidoptera > Noctuidae > Trichoplusia > Trichoplusia ni. The sequence goes on from NW_020800318.1 coordinate 64,738, forward strand.
TTAAGAGTTATATCTTTTAATAACTTAAACAAAAGTTACATCTTAAGACTTAAATAAGTTCTGAAGTAAATCAAAATTGCTCGAATATATTTATGTCTTAAATACTAAAAATAAGTGTGAATAATCGTAGACTAATGTATAAAATGAGTAGGTATATACAGGTATATAAGGCATATGGCGAGACTTGAAAAATGGAATTACGATTTTAAAACGTTTCGATTCTATTAATGTAAAGTCAGAAGTCGGTGAGTGCGTGTTTGTTACTTCTTGACGCTGAAACGGCTAGATTGACTATTATAAAATTATAGAGGTAATATAAATTTTGGAACGACATATCTAAGTTAAAGAACAAAATAGTATTAATGTGGAAGTATGGAACACCTGATTCCGACTTAGCCCTAAAATCAACATTCAAGAGACTTAACATTATCTCATATTTAACTTCAGCAAATATTCCGTCCGGCATTAGCCTGGCTCATTCACTGCAACTGGACTAAGTGACTTTACTGGGCAGTCGGCGAGAGCTGAATTATTTAGCTCAGCTATTTGTATACGTTAATATTCAGAGAGAGACATGTACAGATAAAGTTTAAGTTGCAAATAATCTAATATTTCTTAGAATAGGATACGGTAATGCCGATGGCCTGGTTCAATGTATTTACGTGGAATAGTATGTTTATTTAAAAGTTACTATGGTAGGTGACAAAAAGCGCGAAATGGAAATGGTAATTACAGATGAAAAACGCAGGTTTCCGATATACCTATACAAACTTATTACCACGGCCAATTTTCTACTTTGACACGATGTTTCAATATGACAATATCACATGACATGATTGACAAAGATATGCCAATGAAGTAAGCGACACTGACCTGCACTAATTAGACCATTAGCAAACTAAACATGCATAGATACACGAATGTCCTGAATTCTGGCTAATGAGTTGCCTAAAGCATTGTATGTTAGCATGACATGAGGCACATTGTTTCAACGCATTGACATTCAAATTATCGATCAATTGACTCATTTGCATCTCATATTTTCGAGCGACCCAATTTTACTACACAAATAAATGAGGTGATTCAGAGAAAAACTTTAGGCTGTTCATGAAATGTATTCATGAAATTAAACGATCGAATACAAAATATAAAATATAATGCAAATCTTAACAAAACGCAATAGTCTAGTCCCCTTCGTCGCCACCTTCCTCCTCTTCGTCAAATTCTCCTTCTTCCTCAGCGGTGGCATCCTGGTACTGCTGGTACTCCGAAACCAGATCGTTCATGTTGCTCTCTGCTTCAGTGAACTCCATCTCATCCATCCCCTCGCCGGTGTACCAATGCAGGAAAGCCTTACGTCTAAACATAGCAGTGAACTGCTCAGAAATACGCTTGAACAACTCCTGAATCGCTGTCGAGTTTCCGATGAAGGTCGCTGACATCTTCAAACCTCGCGGTGGGATATCGCACACCGCTGTCTTCACGTTGTTTGGAATCCACTCCACGAAGTACGAAGAGTTTTTGTTCTGAATGTTCATCATCTGCTCGTCAACCTCTTTCATTGACATGCGGCCTCTGAAGACAGCCGCGACAGTCAGATACCTCCCGTGACGTGGATCACAGGCCGCCATCATATTCTTAGCATCAAACATCTGTTGAGTCAGCTCTGGAACAGTCAGAGCCCTGTACTGTTGGCTTCCTCTGGACGTAAGTGGCGCAAATCCTGGGATGAAAAAGTGCAGACGAGGGAATGGTACCATGTTCACAGCTAGCTTCCTCAAATCTGCATTCAGTTGACCAGGGAATCGAAGGCAAGTAGTGACACCAGACATTGTCGCAGATACCAGGTGGTTCAGATCGCCGTAGGTCGGTGTGGTTAGCTTCAGAGTTCGGAAACAAATGTCGTATAGCGCTTCGTTGTCGATGCAATAAGATTCGTCAGTGTTTTCTACTAGCTGATGTACTGACAGAGTGGCGTTGTACGGTTCGACTACAGTATCTGACACTTTCGGGGATGGTACTACACTAAAAGTATTCATAATGCGATCTGGGTACTCTTCTCGAATCTTAGAGATAAGTAAAGTGCCTAGCCCGGCTCCGGTGCCGCCCCCGAGAGAATGTGTGAGCTGGAAGCCTTGGAGACAGTCGCATCCTTCAGCTTCCTTCCTTACTACATCTAGGACCGAGTCAACTAATTCTGCGCCTTCTGTGTAATGGCCTTTGGCCCAGTTGTTCCCTGCTCCCGACTGCCCGAAGACGAAGTTGTCAGGCCGAAAGATTTGTCCGAAGGGTCCAGAGCGCACGGAGTCCATGGTCCCTGGCTCGAGGTCGACGAGGATGGCCCGAGGCACATACTTGCCGCCCGTCGCCTCATTGTAGTACACGTTGATGCGCTCCAACTGAAGGTCGGAGTCACCGTGGTACGTCCCGGTGGGGTCAATACCATGCTCGTCAGAAATTACTTCCCAGAACTGAAATAGAAGACAGAATAGACGTCAATGTCAGATCGACGGATAATATCGTACTGCTTTCAGCATTTATCATTGCATATTTAGCTACGTTATGATTTAGTAATGGTTACATTAATCGCAATGGTCATGGCGAGTGACCTAATTTAATTTGAATTAATAAAAATCTAACCAGAATATTCGAAGTCCATGTGGATCGATCCCGGTCAACTGACAGGTATACGTATTTCTTTTAGCGAACAACAAGTTCTAGCAGAACGAACAAATTGACGGGTTCTACACTTAATCAAAAGATTCTGCTATAAGTTAAAGATTTACAAATAAGAGTATAGCTTACCTTAGCACCGATTTGGTTGCCGCATTGGCCAGCCTGTATATGAACTATTTCCCTCATTTTTAGTATTAAAACTTAACAACGAAAAGCTTCCGATACACACCGACCGTATTCGCGTAATGTGCGACCTATTAGAAAGACAGACTTAAAACAAATGCACTGTTCGAATCCGTCACCGCCAGATTTCAAAAATTCAAAATTATTGTTCATTTTTATAATAAATTTTCGTTACATACAAACTCTTTTGCAAAATACTACAATTTGTTATGGGTTCTCTGATAAATCGACAGTGTAGCAGGTTCAATCTAAAATGCACGTTAACTTCTTGAATATAAAGTAGATGTTTGCTTTAAAGTAAAAGGAAAAGAAAAAAGTCTAGACAAAGTTTCGTTCTGTAAAAATATAAAGTGGAGCATGATCGGACGGCTAAGTAACCACTGTTGCTTTATCTATGAGAGTAAGGAATTTCTCTTGCGAGGATCTTTAACTGGTGTCTTTAAATGATAATACTACAGTTATAAATTCTTTATTATGTATGTTGGAGTGCCCCCATCTCATAGAGATAGACTTACAGCTGCGACACAGTCTTTTTTACAAATTTGACTAGAAAGATATAAATAATGATATGCAACAGTTTTTGCTCCTAGCGGAGGTTGTGGCTGAGTTACAACTACACAAGTTTAAGATACGCTTGACACGATCGGTCAATAGACGGGTGACCATCTACATTGTCTGACAAGCAGTCATACTAAGGGGTGTCATTTTGCCCACGCCCAGGCAGTCGCTCCTTGTAAGACATACACTGGAAAAAGGCTAGGCTGATTAGGCAAGTTATTGTTCGAATGAAATGGTTTTAGATTTTCTTTATTACCATGATTTTTCCTATTTTTAGTGTCCTATTTTAACTGTATACTAATTGCTAATCATTAAACACTCACAAAGCAAAACAAAAACGTCTTCTCCGATCATAAAAGTATTTTCTTTACAAAAAATAGGTGTCTACAAAGTTGTAGAGCCGCACTAGTCAAAATAAAGTTTTTAAGTAGGTACTATTAACGAAACAACGTGTACTTTTATACCTCTGTAAATTGTTACCACTTAAGCATTTTTCAGAATAAGTTATGACTTACTTCTAACATTTTAGCACTTAGTTTTCATTTTGCAGAATTTTCTTGAAAAGTAAGTGGTTGTGCTTAAGTTTTACTGCTAGTGCCTAAATGTTTAAGTTGTAAACTTTTTATTATTAACATTATCGTAGCATGCTTAAATGATGCGATAGTTTACTTACGCGTATTTATCGGAATAGCCAAAATAGTTTCGGGCCGGACCGGAGTCCTTAATCATGAGCTGACGCGGCTGCGGCGTCGTCGAACTGACAATGGAAGTGCGTATAGAATCATTGTAGCAACCCTAAGTATACATGTTATTTTTATATTCAAAATTTATCGGTATTACAATAAACGGAATTAAAACCTCTAGTAAGCCACTTCCTTATCTTATAACGCTTATAAGTGCGAGCCGGCCTCGAGATACAGAGTGTTCCGTACAAACACGATTTCTTTAAAAAACATGATATTCCTTAACTTCGATTATTATTTTGGTTATTTTGTTGTTTTAGCGACAAGAGAAATGTCATCATCCATGAAAATTTCAACTGTCCAGCAATCACAGTTCATAAGATATAGCCTGGTGACAGACGGACGGACAGCGGTGAGTAACAGGCTTCCATTTTTTCCCTTTATAAAGAATAAATATATTGAATATTTTAAAATAGATTTCATCACATTCACCCCCTTAATAGATTTCATTATTTTGAGGACTAGCCAGAACAAGCAAACGAATATTGAAAATCAAAAACTCATTTTCACTCATTTCAATAAAATTAACTGTTGGTATGATATTTTCTTATTATTACAACTTGCAAATTTCAATTAAAATTATTTATAGTATAAAATAAAGGTATGTGTAAAAATAATTCTATAGAAAAAGGTACCGATTTGTTGTGGTAACATTTTAACAAAGAGTAAACAATTCCAACAGGTTTTCAGTTTATTTTATAGCAACAAAAATACGCTTGTTTTGTATTCCGTAACTATATTAAAAACAAAAAGTTTTATCAATGAATATTCAATGTTTTTCTCGATAGTTCAAATAACTTATGAATCAGATCATCTCTAGACCTTTAAATGTTAGAAAAGCCTTTGTAGAAAATCTTTGAATGAACTGTGTATCTATTTAATTTTTATATCATCACAATGATAGAAGAGGTCAATGTGGGCCGTTGTGACTTGATAGTTCAGGTATATGTTATAGAAGAGATAGAGATAGGTTTTAAAAAACATACAGGGTATTTACGGTCAATTTATAAAATTGTAGAATAGTGAAATCTGTACTTGAATACTTCTTGGAAATAATTCTATATCGAAGCCAAAAGATTTTTTTTATTTCTTAACTTTTTGTCTGTTTTCTCTGATGTATTAAGATAAGTTCGATTAATCGGCCGTAAATAAATAAGGTATACGAATATACATCTATACTAATATATAAAGCTGAAGAGTTTGTTTGTTTGTTTGAACGCACTAATCTCAGGAACTACTGGTCCAAATTGAAAAATTCTTTTTGTGTTGAATAGACCATTCATCGAGAAAGGCTTTAGGCTATAAACCATGACGCTGCAACTAATAGGAGCGATGATAATAAGGAAAATGTGAAAAAAATAGGGCAGGTGCAAATCATAACTTATAATCTTCTACCCACGGGGACGAAGTCGCAGGAAACAGCTAGTAATATATAAAATAAAAAAATACAGCCAAGGTTTCCCTCCACTTGAACGAAGGCGCTAACATGGTACGTTAATATGAATCCATCCCCCTCATAAACGTGTTTATTAAAATCCATAACATTATTTACATATTAACTCAATTGATTAATTTGTTACGATCATTTAATCTAGTTTAAAGCTGATCGCGATACCTATTATAGCATACTAAGCGAAACTCGGAACACATTAATAACTGATGCACACGGGAATACAGAGCCAGGTATTTAGCTTACCCCGAATGCATGCCTCATTTCAACCCGTTCAAATGAATTTCAATCCGTTAAAACAAATTTCAACCCTCGCATAAATGCATTGTTTAGAGAGAAATAGAATTGAAATTGTTATATCTATGCAATTAGCAAAGAGGATTACAATTTTATGGGAGTTACGTATATTTTTTTAGTTTTTTTGTCTGGCTTTACAGCTCTCTTTTTGGCTAATGAGGGATGAATTTTTTATTGCGTTAGTGTATGGGATGTTGTTTGTTTGAGCATTTTTTCGTGTACACGCTTAAATATTAAAGAACACTATCAGAATAGTGGTTTAAATTTTTTTTAACGTTTTGTAAAAAATACTAAATCATTATTTTTGGAAATAGTGCAATCCTTGTTTGTCGTTATTATGAAAGTGGAATCATGGATGAATGTGTTAAAATAATTCTATGGCAAAAGGTGCCAATTTGTTGAAATCTGTTTTTTTACTCACCTCTAATTGAAAGAGCTTATTGAACATTTAAAGATGATTTATCTATTTTAATTCCTTTTAAATTTAAATAATTGAACAATATCAATTGGACAGGCATTTTGCTTTGATTGTTAGGAAATACTAATGGATTTTCTTCGCTTTTCGGGTCAGAAAACGACGGTACAGTGTAAAGCCACTGCGTACCTCAATAACTAGACACTGGCCTTCATAATTTATTCACCAGAACCGCCGCCGAAGCTAATTAAATTTACCCAAATCCAGAAATAGTCTAGGAATATTCGAAAGGTTATATCTAAGAATCATTGATTTTGTAAGGTCTTTAAGTTTGTTACAACTTAGGGGTTTAAAAGTAAAAGCAAGTTTGTAAGGGCGCCAGTACTTATTCTTATACTAGCTGTTGCCCGCGACTTCGTCCCCGTGGTTAGAAGATATAGGTTATGATCTATACCTGCCCTGTTTTTTTTCACATTTTCCATTGTATCTTCGCTCCTATTAGTCGCAGCGTGATGCTTTAGAGCCTAAAGCCTTCCTTGATGAATGGTCTATTTAACACAAAAATAATTTTTCGATTTGGACCAGTAGTTTCTGAGATTAGCGCGTTCAAACAAACAAACAAACAAACTCTTCAGCTTTATATATTACTAGCTGTTGCCCGCGACTTCGTCCACGTGGTTAGAATTTTCCCCATTTTCCATTGTATCTTCGCTCCTATTAGTCGCAGCGTGATGTTATATAGCCTATAGCTTTCCTCGATAAATGGTCTATTCAACACAAAAAGAATTTTTCAAATCGAACCAGTGGTTCCCGAGATTAGCGCGTTCAAACAAACAAACAAACAAACAAACAAACTCTTCAGCTTTATATATTAGTATAGAAGTATAGATTTGTTGAAAGGGAACTTTTGTTTCGCAAAAATCTTGAATTCAGTATATATAGATAATATTTAGTAATGATTTCATTGCGTACTGTCTGAGATATCCTTCGTTTTTTCTGTTTTCGGCTCTAAATACACACATGCTTGCCTAATTATAAAGTCCAAAACTAAAAAAACAACACACTTTCCCATCAAACAGCAAAAAGAGAAAACAACAGTTACCCAACACTAGGCTCTACAAAATCAAAAAAGGTTTTATCCGATTGACCACAGACCCCTAATATTGTGACCTGCATTACTTTGAGTAGCAACGTTTGCGGAAGGGCATCTTCGTGACACACTTACCCCATTTGCCTTTTACAAGCGAGAAAAGAAATACGTGTGGCACTAAATAGCCTTGGCACCTATAGTGGCATGCATCGTATTTACGTGGAAATTCGTGGGTTTATAAAAAAAATTGCTGGCGACAACAGCTTCATAAAAATTTTATTACAAAGAATACCAGCTGGGCATATAAAGGAATGTCTATGAAGTCCTTTTGGTTAAATAAAAAAATACTTGTCTTTTTTTTGTTTTATAAAAATACGAAATAAAGAGAGACATCTCATGAGCTCTTAAGACGTTTCACTACTTAGGTATTCACTATTACCTGACGGAGGATTAAAAATATTCCTTTACATGATAATATCCTATACTCCAGCTAGCTTAAAAACAATACATGTAAAAGTGATGATGTCTATCCTATTTGCAGAAAAAAATCATTTGCTTTCGATATTGTCATAAAAATATTTAGAGTGGATATTAAATAAGTGCACATTAAGTAAGATATCCAATTATTTCTTATCTATTGTGCGGTGTTTGTCCAACATTTCCCAATGCTGGGCAAAAACTTCCCGCTCTTCCACAACTCGCTATTTTTTTAGAAAAGACTACTGTTTCTACCATACTATCTCCGTAATTTACCCTTGCAGTCTTTACTAAAGAATCCACCATTTACTCCGTATTATACATATCATGTATCTTGTAAAAACTGTATATTTTACAGCAAATTAGTCGTCGGAGTCAGAACACCTCTGAATAGTGTATGAGTGTCCGCTGGCTTGCGAAAGCCTTGAAACAGCATATAAATATATAGAGTAGTTATTACGAATAGAAAATTATGTTATACCAGCTTCAGCCCGACTTTTGCTGACGTTTCTCTCTATGAAGATGACTATATCTCTATCTAGACAATGTAAAACATGACGATAGATCTAGTTGTGTTTTATAGTTTAGACATGAAAGAGACACAGACAGGGGAATAGACTTCCAGAGAAAGAGACAGACAGGTTGACAAGAAAACAGACGAATAGATATGGCTTTCAGAATTGTTCTTTTCGGAATCCGTTTTCAATGTAGTGTTTAATGCTCTATTTTTTTAACCATTTATACATGCCAAACGTTTTACCATTGTAATTTTTCTTCTTCTATTTGGTTACTAGTAAGCTAGGTTACCTACTACTGATCTCATACTATCTGTATGATCCAAACATAAAAATTGCATCGATAAAAAAAAAACAATAAATTCAGGAAGGCAAATATCGACGCTATAAAAACTCAACGACAAACCGTTTAAACTCAGCGTCCTTATTCAACGGATTAAATATACAAAGTGAGTTCATTTTAAAATATGGCAATTAACACCTCTATATGTGGCCCCAATTATTCGAGTGGGCAATTTCAGCGCCTGAAAGTCAACAGGGTTCGGGTAAAAGCCAGTCATCTGACGTGTAAATGATGTACCAACATATTCCGTCTCGTACACACGTGTATGCCTCAGATATAGCTGTCTCCGTCGCACGTCATGACCTTTTACCCAGGGTTGCGTATAATGAATTATGGAGGTTGTAACGGGGAATTCTTAAGTCCAATTCAAAAAGCAAGTTTTGATCACTCTGAGACTTATTTGCTGTTAGATATTTGGTATGGATGTACTTTCATGTTTGATTATGTGAATTTGTGGGTGGGTTTTCAATTCATTCGGTATAGCTGCTAGATGTGCTCATCGACAGTATGATCTAAATTTATGTCCGATCAATTGGTCCAGCCGTTTTTCTGTGAAAGGTAAAACACTCACGCACTTACAAAATTTGACCTTTACAAAATAAGTGTTATCTTTTCAAACAATTTTTACATATAAAGGAATCAATTTTCTATTCATTTTACCTACCGTAAATGTTGTTTGGGTACAAATTCTCAGGAATAACAAGGATTCCGTATAAATCGATTATGACGTAAATTATCTCGTTTCCACGGAATTTGAAACCCGAATGTGGCTGTTTTAGACACCTTTCTAACCTCTTCGGGGAATGTTTCCAACGCTTTTCTAAGAAAAAAAAACAATCATATTTTTAAAGATATATACAACTTTGCTTAAATAAGTAAATCTTGGTGGAGAGTAGATGAGATGAATAAAACTGAATCACTTATATTTTTGGTGAAAATTGTAGGTATAGTGGCGACTTATAATTATAACTTATTTTTAATAAACAGGCTGCATCGATATTCATACTCGAGACGATGAAAGTCTCTTATAAAAAAGGTTTTACACTTTAAGAGCATACTGATATAAGTTTGTTGAGATTAAAGTCATTGGGTATTAAAACGCCTAACTTAAAAACCGATCACGATGTCTAAGTACAAAAAGAACCCTTCTCCTTTCTCTTTTGCTCAAATCAGACTGTATCTAAAACCAGAACTAGACTCGTATTACAAACTACAGACATTAAATCATAAACAGCCTAACAGACAGACAAAATCCGCTCATACACAAACACACGTTGTCCTATCAAACGAATGCACTCAAATTAAGGACTTTGGAAGCCGTCCTGATTGTGACTTATCTGATCAATCCAACTAATGGTTTTATGAAGGCCCGACTCCTGACGATTCATATGACAGAGTGTTTTGTGCATAGCACATAGGAGGAAAGAGAAGTGCTTTTATTCTGCCGCAATATTAGTAATTAGTATACTGTGACGATTAGAAAGAGAATAATAAGTTTCATATTACAAAAAAATAACTGTTACTTCATTCAAATTTTATCAAAATCGGCCCAACCGTTTTTATACTTGTAAATTGCATTGACATCGGGTTTGAAGCTACCCTGAAAACAGCAGTTGCAAAAATCCAGTTTTTCGGTAACCAAAAAGCACTTCTTTCTATATTTCTATTTTCCATGGATTCATTATGTTCAAAGGGTACACAATTTATCAGTTATTGGTTTCAATGTAACTACACGTTTATCAGTTACTTTACACTTATCATCATTGGCCTAGCATTTTCCCAACTATTTTGGGGTCGGCTACCAGTCTAACCGGTTTCAGCTGAGTACCAGTGTTTTACAAGGAGCGACCGCCTATCTGACCTCCTTAACCCAGTTACCTGGGCAACACGATACTCCTTGGTTAGACTGGTTGTCAGACTTTTCAAGCTTCTGACTACCTGTAACGACTATCGAAAATGTAGGAATAACAGCCGGGACCCACAATTTAACGTGCTTTCCGAAACACGGAGGAACTCGCTATGACACAGATGGTCACCCATCTACGGACCAACCGCGTCAAGCATAGCTTAACCTGTGAGCGTTTCACTTATGCGGTTATAGCTTAGCCACGAGCTCCTCAGTTACTTTACACTTATATCGTATGGAATTTTGCTTGGGCAGGAATTTTGATTGATGGATTGCGAAATCAATCGTCGAGATTGAATCCCTTGGTGGTCCCCAATTATCACTTGCTAAAACGGTGTAGGAAAATATCATGACAACACAAGCTGAAATAATCATTTTGCCAATTATAACAAAAATTATTAGCCAGTAGTGTCCCACTATAGTGCAAACGCGTCCTTTCCCTACTTTTAACTCATCTCACAAAGGCATTTTGCCCAGCCGTGGGAAAATTACAAACTGATATTACACGAATGTAAAAATATTTTACTATACGAATTTGAACTTGAACTAATGTCAATTAACACACATCCATTTCATGATTTGAAGATCAACTTCCAGCTCTTGATATCAAGAAAACCATTTGTAGGGTAAATGTGCAATAACATTTCTACCAGTAAAAATAACAGAGTTCTATTACCGGAGGACTTTGATTTAATTTGATTATTTAATCAGCTGCTGAAATATCTAACTTTCTGAATGTTATTCATGCTTCAAGTTACGTTAAGAGATCATTTTCAAAGTAAATAGTATGCTATTAGTTAGCCTTGAGCGATATCACAGTTAAATAACTAGGTTGGGTTCTGTAGTTTTTTCTGTTTTTCTTGTGAAGAATATTTTGTGATTTTTTAAGTTTTGTGAGTAGGGAAGAACGGGGCCTTATTATGAAGACACTGGTGTCTCTCCGTCTGTCCGTCCGTTTGTAATCAGACTGTATCTCGGGAAGGGTGATAGATCGGCAATGGACATTTTCACACATGTTTTATTTCTAATAATAAATTTGTGGGACTAAGATTATCAATGTCTACCTCACTTTATACTATGACTTTTTTTTCTGAAACCACCTGAGTTTCAGATTTTCATGTACATTCTGTATCATTTAGTAAGGTATAAATAATGAAATTCAACAACAAACTAAGAAAAGCCTAATTACTCGTTATTTCATCACCATCAAATGGACATTCATATTTTATGACAATCAATTTAACAGCATCTACACCATATTAGACGGCGTAAATAGGCTGACAACCCAACATTATTAAAACACAATTTTGGATCGATAAATTCCATTTGCCACTTAAATACAAAAGAATAAACACATTTCCTTCCAGGTAAAATAGGACCACAAACAAGAACCAAAGATTTACCGGTAGAAATCTTTACCATTCATTTTACCGGCAAAACGGTAACATTTTAAATCTATTCCGTACCGTTTTATATTCGTGTACAATACGAAACCACGTAGCTGTGTGGAACACTCGAATAAAGTGCCTCAAAGTAGTTCGGTGCAGTAAAACGCTTGTGGCTTCACCAATTTCTGATAGCATTCAACGTTTAAAATGGGGAGGTAAGCAGTAGTGTCTAAAGTATCGATAGAGAATAGCCGTTTAATAAGATATGAGTATATGCTTTAATGATGTAGATTTTCTCCTGAATGCCCAGGCCATCAGAGTCTAACTTAGACTAGGAAACAAGATCTAGGCAAAACGGTATCGAACACCAGGTGCAGTGTCTGTGTATGAAAGCGTTTATATTTATAGTATTAAATAGCTAATATAAATGAACTCCAACAAAACAGCTAAATCTATTCTCATGAAATTTTGTTTTAGCTAGGTCTGAGAATTAAACAACATCTATTTTTCATAACCCCATTTTTTATTCTATTGGACTCATACGCATGGCATAATAATGTAATTATCATTTTTATTGGTACACTCTTAAATATGCTTTTTGTAGATCCCATGAACGAGTGTGTATTTCTGTTTTTCGCCACCATCGATTACCGATAGATGTACATGACCCAAAAACTATTCCCCAAAAAAACCTCTTGAAAAAATACGCCATTAATTTTTGTGAACCATTCAAAACAAATAACTTTTGTGTCATAATAAATCAAACGATTATATTCAGTGTTTGATTGATAATCGTAATTATTGTTTGTAGCTGATCTGTAGATTGTTGATAACCTAATGTCGCCATGGCGTGTGGGGTATGTTTTTTACATGATTCTGTAGGCCTTTAGGGTTAACCCCTCATGATTCAGAATGGAGTTTTAATAGTATTTGCTTGTAAATGTCTTAATACTGGACGTCTTAGTAGTGAATTCTTTAATTTTTTGGCAGTTACGCGTTTGTCAAGGAAATTTTGAAAGTGAATTTTGGTTGTTCCTTTCAAAATGCAATTTCTCAGCGATACAGTTCAGGAGCGGAATTTTTATATTCACATGAATATTTTACATTTTTTGAAGAGAATTTTATGGAAAAATATCTTCCAAGTTTCTGAGCTACCTGGGTCAGTTTTAATACAGCTGTTGATTTGTACATAACACAAACTCATAACTAAACTCGGTTCGAGCAAGGTACATAAATTTAGGTGCATTTTATAGTTTGCGAATCTAGTCCGGAATAGAATTTCAACTGAGGATGAGGGTATGGTCCAAGTTGTATGATCAAAGGCTAAATTGTTACTTTTTCCTGGAAAATATGTGGGAGAAATATCATATGGTAGGTAAAGGTAAGATAGGAAAGGTCTTAAGCTGGTTATTGCTACACCCACAGATTAGGCCATCGGCAAATTGGGGGAGGAAGTAAAATAAAATAAAAATAGGTCAAAAGAACACATTGTATATGGTTGCTTAAATTATTATCAAACATATATTATAAAATAGATATTGAAAATAATTATGTAATTTTATTGTTTTCATTTTAAACAGGTTTAACAAATACCGCTTAGTCTAATGTGGAATCTTAGTCTAATATCACATCATAAATAGGCAAATCAAATAAAATTAAACGCTGTACACTTGTCGGTGTAGCAATTTCCATCTTTCTCTATCGTGTCCCAAGTCTTTCTTTCTATGTTGACACTTCTGCCTTTGCATTCAGTTGCTCTATATAGTTTCTTCTTGACCTTACTCTTCGAGCCTCTATATCTTCCTCTATTATTAAAGGCTAGAGAACCAGTTGAAAATATTAAGCTCCTATGTCATCTTGTGACTTGAACCACAAAGCTACAGTGGTCCAGCTTACAGCTCGGAGGTTTCAAGCCAAATTGCAGCGTCTATACATTTAGCCAGCAGACTAAACTGGGCGACCTACTTACTGATATTTTAGTTTCCACCAAACTTCGACTTACGTCACACGTTGTCTTGCTAGCCTTCTCCTTAGTATCGTGTATCGGTAACTCATACGGTACTTATAGAAAGTGATGTTAGTTGCTGAATTTGTAAGTTTATAAGTGGTTGGGGATGGGTTTTTGAACCAACATTATCATATTGTTAAATAAATACATATGTTTGTATTTTAGGTGCGAAGTGGTAAGTGAAAGGCTTTTCCAAACATGAGAACTTAATGAACAGGAAGATGATAAAATTCAAAATATTTTAAAACCTCCTTCAGTAAAATCTTTCGGCTCTACAAATTTTGAATGGCTCGATCGAGATGCCATAGCCTGATAGACAGAGAGACAGATACGTCAAACTCATAGCACCCCTCTTTTACGGGGGTTAAAAAATAATTTCAAATGTCATTCCCACGGATGTAAGGTATCAATCAGGAAATTAAGGTGAATTTAATAAAAAATCTTGGATGGTTACGAATACAAACAGATAAGATATAGTGTTGTATAAATACATGTCATAACTATTATAGATGAAATTCCAAAACATGACTGTCTTTAATTGAAAAAAGTGGAAAGGATGAGGCAATTTGAGTTGGAAGGAGTTATGTTTGTGACTCCATTTATTATTAGTATATGCAACCTTTAATGTGAAATACCTATATCTTTCTATTGTCATACATTTTGTGAGCTGTGTTCTATCAGCTATATTTGTAATTGTTGGTTATAATACTCAGATTAGTCCATACATGACGGATTATAACTGTGGTTCTCAGCACGCATGAACTGTTTAATTCTAATTGATTGTGATAATGGAGGTATTTGCGAGAATATTATAACGACTCTATTCTTGAAAGACAGCAGAAGTGTATGTGTAGTGTTATTTTGAAGTGTTAAAATAACAATTAGAAAAGAAAACGGCGCAAGTAATGTAAAAAAATATAATTTATTTGCAAGCCAGCAGATAGTCGTATTTAATAAACATAATAATTTTGTGAAATGTATTAGGTTAAAATTTAAAAAAAAACTCAGTATTATTATTACAATATCAAATCTATACTTCAATTTAAAACAATATACCTTCATCTCTTATTTATTTACCGCAACTAATTTCCAAGTTACGTCAACAGATGGCGCTGTTCTCCGAACAAAACAAACATACATTACAAATTCGTTAGAACACGGTAGAGTCAAATATTTACCGAGAATAGCAGGATTTACATCGGGCAGGGTGATTGTGGACTGTTTGCTTATCATTCAGGGTTCACTGGCTTTTGTCTGATTTCTGTGTTTGGGAGCAAGAATCGAGTTTCTAATGTCACCTTAGGAAAGATAATTTCAGGTGAATTTAGGTGACGTCTTGACTTGGGAGTTGGTATTTGTTTTCCAATTTACCCCAGTATTCCATTGCTATTTTTCTGCTGCAGTTACTTTCGCTCCTGGTTCTTCGAATTTTTTGGACACATTCAATAGTTTTAAGCGGTCTCCGATGTATGAACCGGCGAGCAGCATCGTGATTATCATTACACAAAGCATTGTAATTTTTCTTTTCAGTTCTATTATAAAAATGAAACCTGGATTTTCTATATTTATGTAAAATGACTTATCTACTTCAATCAACTTCAACTGCTGCTCCAACTGCTTTGGTTTTTTCTTTTGCACAATTGTTATATTGTGTTTTCGAAATTGTTTTTTTTTTATGAAAATATTTTTTCAAGATTATTTCATGTTTGTTGAGTGATGGTTGAGAATTGTTTTCTGACACATGCAATTTTCTGGCATAATCTTAAATGAAACCACAGAGTATTTTTTGCTGGACACACTAAATAAACCATAATGTATTTAGTTTAATAGAAACTATTTGACTTTATGATATAGGACCTCAAAGAGAGTATAACTTCTTTCTGTCAAGTTAAGTACAGAAATACGAAACAAATAGTTCAGCACATCTGTACACGCGGCGCTGTGTGCTATTGGCAGCAATTAATTATTATTTTTATTGATTAATTGAAAACTATAAACAATCATCAAATCTTCTCATCTTTCAAATCAAAGACTAGACTCCTATTAGAGAAGCCTACATTAAAACTGTTGGCAAAAACTTGAAGTTCTTGATTACCTATGGATTCATTTGTGTAACACTGGCACAAAAACAAAATCTATATTCCAACAAAACACCACTTTATATTTTCCAGTGTTCAACACACTCGGTTGGGCGCGAAAAGACGAGCTGAATGTACTACAAAACACTGTTTCGTCATTTGATAAAAATACTAAATTTCAAACAAACACAAGCCGTAACTCTCCAATACTGCAGTCTAAGAGAAAGCAATCAGACCAGCAGTAAACCAAAATTAATTTTCTTCCGGGAGGTAATTGTAGTGTTTCAGTTGTACAGTCAGCAACAAAAGCCTTTTATTTATAGAGCCCGTTTAAAAGACTACTGCTGGACGAAGGCCTTCCAATAACATTTTACATATGATTTAATTACACACATGCAATTTTTGTACCTTTATAAATAACTCTTCAATAACTTTGTGTCCTCATTTTCAGCCGACTTTAAAAAAAGGATGCTACTCAATTCATCTGTATTTTATTTAAGTCTGTTATAAATGGACAGATTTTGTCAATCCTTTTTTTGTTTAACGTGCAAAGGCAGTAAAAAATGTCAAGTTTGGTTCTTTAGTTTTTATTTGAAGGTTGTATGTTATTGTTTTTTTTTTAATAGTAGCTAGGTATGAATATATTCATGGTGTTGTTGTGACTGAACATTATTATCTTTTAAAATTCATCTGGCCATTGTCGAAGCTAGACTAGAATTCCGTTTCTAAAAAGGCAACGATTGGATTTTGTTGCTGACTCCGTCATGAAGTTCTTCAGTTAAAACATTGTCTAAACATCACCTTTATTCCGTAGCAATAAGGATCATTTTTATGCTGCTCTCTGTTTTAAGTATAACAGCTTAGCATCCCCTAGGTATCTATTACCTAGATTTCATTTCTTCTTTTGATTAATTCTTTTGCAAGCTAGATATTGTTTTTGTCTATCAAATGTTTATGCTGACTCTTAAAAAAGAGAGTCCAGTTTCATTTTAGCTTACATTTTGAGTCTGAGTAGAATTTTTATTGAAATGGGTATAGCAAACTGTTGATGTGGTAATTCTGTAGTTTCGATATTCACTTTTTACTTGCAAGGATCGCTGCTTTTGTGTTAAAATGTATAAGCTAGAACTAGCCATAATCTTTTATTCAGTCACGAGAATACTTCTTGGGAAAAGACCCGCTTTTAAAAGGCGTGGAAAACAGAGGTCCATCATCACGCCTTATTGAGAATTGTAATCTAAAATGCCACACGGTCATCCACAAAGAATCATCCACTATCGTTCTATAGAACAGACATAAGCAATTCAAAGTATATGCAAACGTGTGATAAAATGATTACTGCTATTGTAATCTAGGTATATAATAGAAGAAAAAGCTCTAGCAAATATTTAGATTATAGCTATTAGTTGTATTATGTCAACCAAAACGTCAATACCGAAACTTGAAAATTTAGAAAATGAGTTTCAAATAAATATTTTTTGGGGAATAAATACAAAAATGTCTGACAGCCAGTCTAACCACGGGGTATCGTGTTTTCCAGGTAACTGGGTTAAGGTCAGATAGGCAGTCGCTACTTGTAAAACACTGGTACTTAGCTGAAACCGGTTGGACTGGTAGCCGACTCCAACATAGTTGGGAAAAAGGCTAGGCCAATGAAATATATAACGATAATAAAACCTCACATTTTTATGTTATCTTTTTAGATTGAGATACCATTCAATTGTAATTCTAAACGTAAGTATAAAAGGTTCTGTATCCTATATCCCCGTTCCCTATAAAAAAAGTTTGTCTTCTTAGAAATGAGGAAAACTAATAGCAAGTATAAATTGAGTCCCTTATCAAGGTTCATATGAGTCTAACGTCTGATAGCCATTAAATATTGAAGACCACTTAGTTAAGTCCGAAGTTACTGGGTTCTGTTTCCTTTGTGGAACATTTTTGATTGTATAACTTATACGTATCATATACCTACTAGCTTTTGCCCGCAGGTCCGCTCGCTATAAATCGAAAATTATCCCATGGGAATATAGAATTGGGATCAAAACAATGGTATGTGTTATTCATAGTAATAAACTATCTGTTCACCAAGTTTCATCTATCCGTTCAGTAGCTTTTGAGTGACAGAGGAACAAACATCCATACATTCAAATTTTCGCGCTTATAATATAAATGATTTTATTTCTATCCGATAATCCAGCAGGCTGAATTTTTAGAGTAGCTTCAAACCCGATGACAATGCAATTTATTTGGATGGAGTGACATTTAAAAACGGGGTTTTGGGTTTTTAGATTTTATTTATTTTTTTATCTGAAATGACTGAATCGATTTTGGCGACAGCTTCATTGCCAGGCAGCTGATGTAATAAAGGGTAACTTAAGCTACTTAAATTTAATAAAAAAGTTTTATTTAACAAAACCTAGTGTTATTAAATCCAACCCAAGCGAAGTCGCGAGTGCAGCTAGTTTCAGCCGTTTTCAGTTTCAACAATAACCTGTCAACATTCCAAATGAAAAGCAATTAGAAAATCTTCGTATTTCACTAGATCCTCGAATTCGGATCCCGGAGTGTCCCGGACATCCAATAGCCAATAGCCATTGTCAAAATCAAATTAAATTCCCCAGGAATTGAATTACGATGCTCCATTTTGACAGTCTTAAATGTTTATCGGATTATAGTAAGTTGTAGATTAATAATAAAACCGGTCAAGTGCGAATAGGGCTCGCCACAATAAGGGTTCCGTACAAATATATTTGTCGTTTCGGTTGGATTTTTGCAACTCAATTCTGAGGCGCTTCCCGGTAGGCTAGGAGGCTGAAGTTTTCTTTTAGCTTCAAACCCGACGACAATGCAATTTACAACTATAAAAACGGCTGGACCGATTTTAACAAAATCGGAATTTAGTAACGTTTAAAAACGTGGGGTTTTGGACCTTTTCCTTCAATTTTATGACACAAAAATATATTTCCAAAATTTTGTGACCATAACAATGCTTCTTAATCTAGATCTTAATTTTTAGGGTTTGTTTCTGTAAAAGCGACAGCAGGAATACATTAGCTCTAAAAATTCCAACTGACAAGATATTACAGTTTCTGAGGTACAGCCAAGTGACGGACGGCTGGACAGACAGCGGTGCCTCAATAAGAGGATTTCCAATTTTAACTCTTGCGTATGGAATAAATAAATATATTATTTTAAATAAATCCATTAAGTACTAGCATTGCTCCGATTTATGTATGCCTTTGTCTTAACACGATATATATTATATGTATACATTATTTTCGATACAACAGAGATACAAGTTTTCACATTATGACTAATAAAATATTCAGTCCCTTCACGAAATTCAAGAAAATCTTCTTCTTTTTGTGTTACATATTATGAATGCGAAAATTTATTTGCTTCAAAAGCAAAATAATACTTATAGGCTATTTGATAAAAAAAAGAAAACTGTTTATTCGTGAGACAGATTTCCAAAAAATATTGGATACGTATTTTTTCTATTAATTCGTAAAGATTAAATAAAGATGATACAGTGATTTAAAATCTCATGTGACGTCACTTACCAGTAAGCTTTCCACAAGCAAGTAATATTTTTAAATAAAGATGATACAGTGATTTAAAATCTCGTGTGACGTCACTTACCAGTACGCTTTCCACAAGCAAGTACCACTACCAAACTTAAGTGCTTTTTATCTTCCTAATTATTTAATCATGTTATAAAATGAAAAATATAAGATTTCTGTTTTGAGATTTAGTCAAATATCCTATCCTATAATCACAATTCTTCAAATCTCCAAATTTGTTTACAAAACATCTATCTACTCTCATACTGTCTTATAAAAATCAAGTATCATATCAAAAACTATGCTCTGATCGTGGATACACATATAGTACATATGTTGGTCATTAGTAGTCAGCACGGGCGATGCATTTGCATACTCCAATGTTATACGTACTTGTCTCGTATAGGTTATATCGCAAACTATTCTGTCCATCAGACATGTATTATACAGTCTAGGTTGAATAATCTTCGAAAGAGAAGATGTAGTACGATTTGAAATGATATGTAATTTTAGTACTGTTTGACGTTCTATAAAAGATTTGTGTTTGGCTGTGTCTGTTATGCTTTTGCGGCTAAACTGCTGATTCCATTGTGATGAAAATTAAGGTATTGTTAGTATTAACTAGAAGAAAGAGAATAGGATATTATTTTGGTCATTGGATCATATGACCATTATCATTATTATTTGGATATTCGAAATTAAAAGATGTTTAATTAAATATACGTGTGGATATCTAAAATTAAAAGATTTTTTATTAAATATATATGAACACTTTGCCATACAATAATAATTCTAACAAAACCACATTCAACATAAGTGTCTGCTACTAATATCGTTTCCAAAGCCTGTTCATCCCGCCCCGGACATGTTTAACAGAATCCCGTTCCAAGCACGGACTCCCGGGATTAAAGACATTATTTAACCAATCACATCTTAATTACCTCTTGTAATTATCGAACGGTATTAATTAAAGGTATTTTCTGTTCGAATTTTACCATGAGCTGTTACAGTAATACTGTTTCGTTTGTGGGAGAGAGATGGCGCTATGAGTACTGTATAGCAGTCTTGCTTGTACAATGACTACAGTTTTGTAATAGAGTTCATGGTACAGGGTTTGATCTGAAGTCTTATTGATTTTGCGTTTGGTTACCAAGATGTCTGCTCGTCTTTTATGATTGTATAACTGGATCTTAAATCGTGGATTGATATTATTCATTTTCCGTAGTACGTTAATGAGGTTCTTTATTAATAGGAAATCAAAAATTCAATTAAAAAAGATAATTATGTGAAGTACTATTTTCGTACATACAAAAAAATAATTGACTGTCTAAAGAGGTTTTGTTTAACAGAGGGACACTATGGGGTAGATAAAAAGTAGTTAATAAAAAGAGGATATTATTTTGGTTGAACCGATTGCTCTGAGAAACTATATAATGCTCTTTAACCTACCCATCAAAGCCTATATCTATGTCATATTATAACCGACCAGTATCTAGATAAAGTGATTATTTTTTTCCAAAACTCAAAATGACATATTGGTTTAATGAGGATTTTTGTTTCGACCCATCAATTTAATAAATTTTCGACCTCATAAAAATCGGGTAAATTTTTCAACCCAGAGATTATTTTAGGGCACTGGGACTGATACCTTAAAAAACGAAATAATCCCATCTATTTCGTTCAGAACGGGATGTCTGTACATTTTGTTAATCGTTGTCACTACGCAATTCATCTATTAAACAATAACAGAAAAACGTAGGTAAAACCGTAGGACACACTTAGTTCAATAAACCATTAATTAAAAAACTTAATTATGATATTCATTCATATTCCCAATTCCGAGGAATATTAAGTCCTTTCACCAAAAATGCTATCACATTTAAAATAAGTAAATATGTCGAAATTATTATCACAAATACGAATCGATGTTTCACCTTGGTCTTTTTAATTGTAATTTCGTTGGAAAGTTTTCAATGAATTCTCAAAACAGTCGTATGTAAAATAAATATAATCTTAATATAATATTATATGCCGTGATTCATACTTGCATGATTCTGGCATAATATCTAGGGTATCATTTGACCATTAGACTGTATTTTTATCTAATATATATAAATATATAATATTCCTAAATACAGTGAAAATACAAAATCTCGCACACATTGACAGACAGACAATGAGTATGTGTTAGTGTACAGCGGGCGAGACTCAATTGGTTTCCAATTCCGTAGCCATGCATATGTAAACAGACATGTTAAGGGCAGGTGAGAAGGCTGTATTTAATAAAATTGTTTTTTGCCCAACAGTGGGGAAAGACGAGGTTGAATACCAAAGCACACAGATAAAATTTACGAATTCGTAGCCAATTTTAAAGGGTATAACGGACCCATTTTTATAAGACGCCGCTGTGTCTATTAGTTTGCCCCGAGGCTGTATCTCATGAATAGTTACAGCTAGACAGTTGAAATTTTCACTGCTGATAAGCTTCTGTTGCGATAAACGAAAAATCGTAAATGAGTATGAGTGTCTTTAGTATATTTGTTCAAAAAAATCAAAAAAAGTTCAAAAAAAGTCGCAAATCCGCAATCCGAACAGCACAAGTGGTGCTTAAAGTTTTATACTATTTTCAGATACTAAATAACCAATATTTACCAACTTTATTTACAATATAACCAAAATTTAACCAGTATTATTGTTCACGTCATCGAACAGTTTTGCACATCTTCAGAGGTAGTCATTGAACCGACTGTTACCTATAAGACAACTAACTTAGATCGGTAACTAGCTAATAAGAATATCGAAAACCAATTACAAACCGTATTGGACCTACATCCGCTATCCAATCATGATATGTCCACAAGCATGAAAAGAACATCCCTAACTCACCATAAAAAGTCCCTTTCACCCTTTTAATGCACGAAGGGTTTCTCCTTAACGAAATCGAGCGATTTCAAGAGCGGAATGTTCGCAGCCCTACTTATGCCAAATTAATAGTTTTTACAGACATTTGTGGATATATACGAGTATTGAACGATCATTTAAACGAATCTATTAGGGATGGGAGTTTGTTCATTTTATCGATGGACTATTTATATGTTAATCGAATTTATTGTTGCCGATATAGATGTAGATTGGAAAACTCAATGTGTTGGTTTTTGTGTCGTATATTTTGAGCTGCTTTTTCGGCTGAAGAGAGACGAAGAATTCCTGATCGTTTTTTTGTTAGATGTGACTTTTATGTTCATTTTTATCCCAATTTACTGTAATGTAATATTGCACAACTTTCACACAACGCCATCTAGTTTCAAACTAAGCGAAGATTGTATTGTGAGTACTAGACAGCTGATGATCATACTTATAGATTTCTAAAAACATACTTAAAACAGATAAATTATACTCAGACAGAAGAAAGGATCGTGGTGATCATACAAACATCATGGGCATAGGGTCATTACCAAGTTGACTAACAGACCAGTCAATAGTAGCGGATTGCCTACAGATTTCATACCGAGATCGATTTTGAAATAATCTTGAAGAAACTTAGTTTATGTATAGGTAATATGAAACAGAAATCACCAACCCGCAAATGTCTTATCTCACACCTGTCTTACTTAATAAGTAATATTTTACTAATAACACTAAAAAAGTCAAAACCCACATCATGAAATAAATAGAAACAAATAATTGAACACTGCATTACACAGATAGAATTTAGTCTTATCTGAGCAAAAGGAACAAAAATATGTTACCGTAATAATCATAGCAAAATATTTTCATTTAATATTTGTAACTCGTAAGTAATACGTGACATAGTTTCACTTGAATAATAAACTCTGTTACTAGGGGCGAAATATGAAGAAGTATATTAAATTGTCTATGTAATTACATCGAAAGAAACTGAGGCGATTCGTGAAAAGGATTTTAGAGCATGGCGGTATGAGTTTCGGATCCAAAGAGTAAATACGGAACCCTATTATTAAGAACCGCTGTGTATCTGTCTGTCTCCAAGCTGTACCTCAGTAACTGATAGCGAAACATTTTCACAGGTAACGCATTCCTGTGTCCGCTAAAACAAGGACAATCATAAAGCTGAAGAGTTTGTTTGTTTGAACGCGCTAATCTCAGGAAATACTGGTTCAAATTGAAAAAATACTTTTGTGTTGAATAGACCATTCATCGAGGAAGGTTTTAAGCTATATACCATCACGCTGCGACTAATAGGAGCGAAGATACAATGGAAAATGTGGAAAAAACAGGGCAGGTATAAATCATAACTTATATCTTCTAACCACGCGGACGAAGTCGCGGGCAACAGCTAATTAAATATACAGATTAGGTTAAGCAACGGTTATTACGGTAGGTAATACATACAGGATGACAATTTATTTATTTCTTACCCAACCGATTTTATTTAGCCTATTTGTATTGAACTCTCAATGTCGCAAATTAGACTCGCTTTTAACACGTTTTGTTAGTTGAAAAAACATATTAAGTTAGGGTATTATGTATGTGTATGAAGGATTGCAACGCATTGCCATACACCGATACAAAAACGCGGATGACGTAGCACGGCGGTTCAGGTTTAGTGAGTAAAAGTCTGACACTACCCATTTCCTCCCCCGAGGGAGTGGGTGTCCATGAGGATTCCCCCGCCTTACCAAAAAAAAAGGGTATTATGTATGTATACCAAGTAATAGTGGTGTAGATATGTTTTGTCAAATAACAGTTACGCTTATTTCAATTTCTTTAGGCTTTATCTCAATCTTAAGGCTCTGTTTCCACGAATGAGCAGTTAGGGATAAAATCCCGTAGGTAGTAGGGCAATTACAGCTATGTTTTAGTACAGTATGTACCTATGTGTATGTTGGGATGTGTTTTCTCTTTCAAACAGCTTTTCTTTTCAGCGAAGTATTTTTTAACCGCAATAATTTACCTAAAGGATTACAAATTTCGCTACACGAATCTTTTTAACTAAAACAAACAATTTAAATCATAATATACAACAGTTGGAATTTAGGAAAGTTTACCTTTGAAAACATACCGATTTTCAATTAAAATAGGATTTCCTAAGCTCGAAAGAAGGTCGAGAAATTAATTAAATTACTGGTACCCAAACAGATGGGTAATAAAATTGATTCAGTTGTTAAATATACTGGAAGCGATTCTAATGTTCCTTTGTATTAACATTCCTGAAACATTCCTTTTCTTTAAGCAATTCCCGCAGTAAGGTACATATTCCTTATGTCGCGGGACTTTTCAAAAAACATTCACAGGAACACCCAGACTTAGGACAATTCATGGATCACAAAAGTACACGTGCCCTGCGCCGGGATCGAACCCGCGATATGTCAAGAACGTTTGGAGTGGTGACGTCAACCAGTATATATCTACAGTACATATAGTATACTTATCTGATAGACAAAAAAGAGCCCTTTTATTATCATTATCTTAGTGTTAATGTATTCTAAAAAGTATTTTTTTTTCTCACAGCTGGACAAAAAACTACAAAATCGCTAAATATCCAATCTACTCTAGAAATTTTAACAGTCCATTCACATTAACAAATTTACTTTTCAACGTAATTATTCAAGGCACTTCTAGCTACTAATTATCTTTGACAAAACACAGCGAGCGACCGGGGTCAATAATTTGTAGGGGTCTAGGCAACGGCATCAGAGTTTTTATAGCCAATTTCAATCCAAAAATCTTTAGTAAGGTGATAATAGACGTTTCTAATTAAAATTTAATCCTCTTTTATGTGTACACCCGGCAACTTAAGTGGATTAGTTTTTGTGAACATTGGGTAACTAGTTGGTTGCAACTTGTGATGCAGTGTGTACTTTACGCGAGTGTAACGTTGCTGTGTGTGTAAATTTCATTACAAAGCAAAGTAATTGAAATTTTATATTTTTATATCTTATTTTTAAGTTGTTAGACATAACTTTGTACTTGTACCCTTTGTTCGGCCTATACCCAGTAATGGGAGAATTATTTGTAAATATTATTTTACTATTAATTTAATGGAAGGAAGCAGAAAACCTAGAAGGAAGAGTAAAAAAGACGACGACCTCCGTGGTCGAGTGGCGTACGCACCGGTTTCAAGGTGTCGCTATCTCTGAGGTCCCGGGTTCGATCCCCGGTCGGGTCAATGTAAAAATTCACATTTCTAGATTGTCTCGGGTGTGGGTGTTTGTGGTACCTTCGTTGTATCTGAATTCTATAACACAAGTGCTTTAGCAACTTACTTTGGGTTCAGAACAATGTATGTGATGTTGTCCGCATTTATTTATTTATTAAAGAAGACGGCACAGAGTCGGAGAAGATGGAAAACTCTAAACCATCTAGTGCCGAGCCCTTGATGATGAAGATTGTTATACGAAATGTCAAGTATGTAAAAATAGCTCCAATATGACTGGCCTGTTGGTCTAGTGGTTAGAGGCCCTGACTGCTATACCGGAGGTCGTGGGTTCGATTCCCACCCAGGACAAATGTTTATGTGGTGGATGCGATCATTTGTTCTGTTTCTTTTTCCCTAAATATATAAGTATGTTCATCAGTTGTCAATATATTTAATATTATAATATGTTATAATTTAGTGTGTGTAATGTCCAAAATTATGGAGCTAAATGAACGCCATTAAAGCTGAAATTTCGTGACCTCTCGCTAATACGCTTAATTTGTATAATCAGAACTAAATTATAATCTTTATAGACCAAGTTAAATGATTTAATTACGAATTCAGGAAACATTACACTTCGGGCCAATTTAATTGGTCGCTAGTTAAAAATGTATAGAAACACAAATTGGTAGAAATTGACTGTGGGATCGTTAAAAGTTTGGAGAACACGAATTTTGATGGTCGATTTCATATTCAGATTTTAGACAGCGATTTGCTTAGTAGTTATTATCGAGTTCAGTTTTGTTCAGACTTTTAATAGTGTAAAGCAGTTTTTTATGGTTGCTATGGAATTATATTGATACTTTAAAATACAAACTTATGCTAGATGTTTATGACGAATTGCCATGTCATGCCTTCCACCGACGGAATGCGAGAGATGTTGCATGGTTCAGGTTTAGTCAGTAAAAGTCTGACAACACCCGTTTTCTCCTCTAAGGAAGTTTGTGTCCGTGAGAATTCCCCCAGCAAATATAAAACGTGTATTACTTTTAGTTATTTTAAGACGAAAAAAAACTATGCTCAGGCTAACTCCACATATCTATAAAAAGAGACTTTTCGGTAGTACGCGAGTCATTCAAAAATGACCTCTACTTTAAATCATTTTAGAACATATATTCACTTAAAATACGTCCACTTTTAAACCAAAATTGAATATAGCGTACACTTTCATAAAGCAAGTGCCAGGATAGCACATAAATTGTGATTCTCATATTTGGTCGGTGACTTAGTTTCGGGTTGCCAAGTCAGTTGGCTTCAAGCGACTGGCTTTAGATGTAAAATGGATGCTGTATATCGGTGTGGGAGTATATCAAGAGAATATCTAGAACATCGGAATAGTTTTGACTAAAAGTTTTAAAAACTATTAGTGTTTAAAATAAGGCAATGACGCTCGTGACTGTGCGTGTGTTTTGTCATCACAATCATCCTCAGGTCAACTCAAGGTACCTATTAATGAGTAAGGCCTTTTCCTGTCATTTTTTTCCATTTTGTTTTTCTTTCTAACATTTTCGTGTCGAAGATTAGTTGCATATATTATCCGATAAATTATATACTACCGCAGTTTTTTTGGATCATTCAGACCGCAAGTAGAAGATAATAAAATCGAACAGATGTTTTTGTATTAAAATTGACAAGGCAAGACTGAGTTACCAAAAGTTTTACACTTTATTCCATGCATGTGAAACTTCGATCAAGGCATTCATATTGTTATACAGTTATTATTTTTTAACATTTAACACATTCCTATATTTACAAACAACCTGCATTCGTGCATAAAAATCACGTAATAAATTAATAAATGCAACATTACCATACAAATGGTCGGCAGTGTAAAGTTTTTTTTTTCTTTAATTTTACGTATTACCTGCCCATTAAAGTTTCTGTCATACTCCAACGTACCGCAATGCGGCTTCATACGATGGTAGGCAATAATGAGTCTTATTGTGTACTTAATAAAGTCGCAGTAAATAGTAAATTGTTACAGTACTCTGAGTAAGTCCTTAAAAAAAAACAAAAAAGGTTGGGTCACGCACGTTTCCGTGACGCGTTTAAGAACTCGTCGACTGGGGGTAGTTGTAAAGCTACCGATTTTTTCTTGTGTTCATTTTTCGGCGTGTCGTAATCGGTGGGTTTTGAAAGGGGTAGGCAGGACTGCTGGCTTGGAAACTCATATGAAAAACAGTGTGCTGTTGAGGAGTTTGTGGCGCTGTTCCTTCTCCTTCAAGAGCTTATAGGAAGCACTGAAGGGTGGAAGAATCGGAAATATCGGTGCTGCTTTTTATGAGTGCTGCTCAGTGTACTTTGTAGTTCAAAAGTACTGCATGACATTTAATTTTGTTGTTTTCTTTATAATCAAAATTATGAACTTTTCAGTTCATATCTTAACACGAATAATTTGGGCTATTAGATATCTGAATTCTTGGCCACATAACTATTTGAGATAATAGATTGTTTTGGATGGTCATGAAAACAGCTCCTAGGCGATAAAGATTATACATCTAATAGAATAGGTGAAACTTAAGTTTATTCTTCAAGAAACTGCATAACTACATTTTTCCAATCAAAATTGACAGAAAAAGCCATCTACACAGGCGAAGCCATTGAAAAACCTAGTTAATAACTTATTCATGACCTTAGATCTTATCTGTACAATTACGACATGTTTTCTTCAAAACTAGCTAACATTTCGTATTAATAGTAAGTTTTTCTATTAATGTTATCGCTAATCTTACGGCCATGACCTTAGCGACAAGTTGAGTCACGATGGATGAAATAAATATAGAAATGGTTCCTTGTATACGCACTTTATTTATATACTTCTGTAGTAAGGTTAAAAAAAATATAATAAGTATCTAAGGACAGCTATAATTCCTGTTACTTAGTATTTCTTAAGCTTAGGAAGCTAATAATTAGACAAAAAGGTAACATTTTAAAACTTTCCTCCTAAGACAAATACAGTCCCCCGTTTAGGAGCTACGATGCTACAGACAGACACAAAGCAGTCAAATTAGACGACAACTTTTTTATAAAAAACACTTCAAAAATAATACATCCTTATATTACCTATTATAAGATTTACATGACACCAGTATAAACATACATAAGAGACCATTTAAGCAACCCCATTTCTCTCCCTAACAATTAATTCACCTTAAAATTATAACAAAAGAGAATTTCCTCCCTACAGCCAAGACTAAGTCGTGCTATAACGGAGCTCTCATTATAGTTGTGATTGTGCAACAGTTCCAGACTGCCAGTATTAATTGTGTGAAGTTGGAAAGTTCTTAACTAACCAGCGTGTACTCTCGGCAGTATGTACTTGGAGTTGTGCTAGGGTTATAGGGCTTTAAACCTATGTTTTGTTGTGTGTGAAACCGGCTTCTATGGCCTATCGTTGGGGAATAGATACCTTTTTTTGGGTATTTCCTTATACCCAAAAAAAGATGAAATTGCAAATGTAATTCTGGCGCAAAATGCTCAAAACTGGACAAAGGACTTCGTATTCTTCTGCCATTTGAATTCGAATAGTAGACTCGTCATTACACAATCCTATCTTACGTGGAAACCTCTCAGGTAACCATATAGTATGGGCCATTCTGATAGTTAATATAGAATACGTAAGAAATCTGAATATTGTCCTTACGAAGTTTTCCTTTTATTAAGGTTGTTGCAGAAACACCAAAGATTCTCTCTACTGTTTACTGCTTTGTTAAAATCTTCCTTCATCAATAAATATTTTCTCATCTTACAACTCACAAAGTTAGTAAGTTGACTACAAGAGATATTTAAAAAATACTCCTCTATCTTAAAAACCTCTACTACATGATCCATTATCCAAAACTGCACTTTCCAATATCCCATCTATAACTTATGTATCTAAGTGGAGAAATGCATCAAAATGCTGTGAGGCACGTATAGCGGCTAATGTCTCAATTCAGGCGAAGCGTGAGGCTTACAGAGCCGGTACTGTAAAATGTTGTAACAGAACTAAACTCAATGTGGAAGCGAGACGGCGCATGATACTGGGACTAGTGTTGTCTCACTTCCACAAATGTAAGATCCTGTATTTTTGTCATAATATAGGTGAAGGATCGAGTAAATGGCGTATAAGGCTTATAGATGTATGACAAGTTTTTATATAGTGCTGTCTTTTTCTTACGTATTGTATTCGTAAATGTGACCTATGGGTTAAATGATAAAGATTTCAATGTTTTGAAGACTTTTAATGTTTTGTAGCTACAGATTTTATTTCACCCATTGAGAATCGTATCAGCATCATGTCAGCCTAAAATGACCTACTGTTAGGTATAGGCCTTCCCTTTTTATCGCTATCATTTGTAAATAGCATGTCCCTAATTCGAGAATTTCCTAAAAGCTTTGCTATATCAATGACGATGTTCTGGTGCGGCTCAGGTGCGGCAGCCGCTAACTACTGCAAACCGAACTGGCAAAAAAAAAACACAAGTAAAGAAAATGAATCTAACAAATGAACTGAAGTACTTATTAAACCACTCAAGCCTTCTAGTTCCACTCCACATCTCCAAGAGAGCCTTATCACAATGTTACTCAACTGTCATTCCAAGTTACACATGGTTTTATTCCTCACAATCAAAGTTGGAAACTTAGAGCCGTATGAAGGAACTGACGCAAAGACACATCAAAGGTTCTTACTTTGCAACTTGCACAAACATGCTGCAAACGTTTCAGCAGGTTTGGCTTCATAAACTTTGATAATTGGATTAGGGAGTGTATGTTTACTGGGTTTGATTTGTTTTGATAACAGGTGGAGAGATGGGAGAGTGTCCAATTTTGATCTTTCAGGATGGTGTAAAACTAAAAGTATAATGCCACTTTGGGCAAAAATGACTTCTTTGCTTTTTTGGTTTACTTTGGAAGATTTTTTGCCAGAGTACGAGAATATTTGGAAGTATTCTTGAGATCATTATGTTAAGTGCAATAGCCGTATGCAAGAATGACGTATTGACGAACAACAAATGTACCGATAACGTTGAATTTAATCTTTAAAAAACATTGCAAGGATTAGTAAACATCTACAATGTTTAAAAATAAAATATCCTGGTTGAAGTGCTACACTAATAATAGCACCTAAGTCCTAGTACCCATGGACTATTGTTCTCTGTCAGCTATATAATCATTAAATATCAGTTTCCTGTTAGACATACTCATATGTCCGTGACAAACAAACTTCTAATAACATACTGCTTAGATTGATGCAGTTCAAAACTAAATCTTGCCACAGTTCCATCGAAAACCTCTCAACATGTTCCCCAAAGTTGTACAACTAAATAACGACCAAAACTTCATATTCGAAGATATGAGGATACAAAACACTTCTGGATTCTCCGCCTAGGTCATGACGAGAAGCTTAGTCTATAAGCAATTAGAAAACTAAGTGCTTTCAAGTTCTGTGCCGTTGTTAATAAGTTTTTATTGACGCGTAATGGAAACTGCTTCATAGTTCAGCATAGAAGGTTTCTTTAATTTCTGTTTGTTTTTTGTTCTTGTCCTTTCAGGATATATTTTTATTTTTTTCAGTGGTATTCACAATACACTGTGGTACTATATTTTCAGAATGTTAAATATAAAAAAAACTCGTTCATGTGGAATAGTTAGATTCAATATTTTTTTCTCCGTTTATCTCTTTCAACATCTCAATTATTATGAAATATCCCATTAGTTGTCAGGAACAGGAGTTTAAAAAATATGTTAGGGAAAGAAAATTTCAGATACTAAAATGGAGAAAAGTGTATGTAGACACTAGCATTTTATAGTAACCTATAATAGACAGTTTTTATAAATATCTTTCTAAAGCTATAAAAGGACATCCTAATTTACCCAATTTAAACTTACATCCCCAAAATTCATGTGAACACGCCTTCCCAATTTCGCAAACTGCAGACGGGAGTCTCGGCGGACAATTAATTGGGTAATGGATCGGACACAGTCAACCGATGTCATTCGGAGCCTGACTCGATCTCAACCTTACTGGTACAGTCGGGTACTAAGTCTATAAGAGCCAGATTTGCTAAGCTTCAGAACCTACCATCTTACAATGTTATTGCTATTGTAGAAGCGTTTTTAAGCTTTAGGTATTGAAGAGGAACGTCCCTTTTTTTGGGGCTGGACAACAAATTAGTTTCAACATAAGAAGTCTATTAATATCCACCTGAACATCAGTATTACGAATGTTTTAAAGAAATCAGTCCGTCAATCTGAGGTTGTTTATCGGAGCAAGATTCTCTATTCACTCCTGACATCGTTTGAGATGCTTGCTAGTAGTTGGGATGATCTAAGTAGACATTGTGATCATCCACTTTGTTTTTGAACATTACAAGATTTATTTTGAATATAATGAAATAAATGCTGCTAGTGTTTTTATTGTCCATGGTTAAAAAATAGAATCAAATAGGAAATGTTTAAAGAAACAATATCAGTCAATATGAAAACAAAACACGTATCACAAGTACTCATCATTTTCAGACATTCAAAGACTGAACCGCACTATCAGGGGATTGCATACAGAGTGTTTGGAATAAATCCAAAACGGAATGCCCGTATCGTCCCACATTGGGTGGTCTCTGACCCGGTGACGTCATCCCGGGAACTTTGCCAATCGCGATCAGTGCTGGCCAATTAAAAAACGACGAGCCCAATATGGATTCGTGTTTGTATGTTTTGGGAGTCCGGACTTTAGTTTTAGTATGAACTGTGAACATAAAGGAATTAAATAATTTTTGGAATAAACCTAACGTAAATTTCGTCAACTCAAATATAGGTCAGACCAAATCAATTAGTAAAAATATTTAAAAGGGAAAACTGAAACAATTTTTCGAAGCATTGCTTTTGAGCTGCTTAACCATAACAACGCTCAAAACTCTCCTAGAGTCCGGACCAAATTGAAATGTGTTTGCGGAAGAGTGGAAGTTGATCCTGTCTGAATGCCTAGCATATTGCGAGATGATTAAGTACACGGTTGAGCGACGCTTGTGTTTCATTCTTTATTTCATTTAATACATATAATATACGTGTTTTTATTTTTTTCTTTATTAGTAAGTGTATCGTAACCTAGATTATTGCATGTCATCCTGTCATTTAAAGAGACCTTAGGGTCAACCCGCACATCTTAAAGTCATCAAAGTCACGTGGTCACTTATTAAGTTACTTATTAATACATTCAATACATTCATTACTCATTGACATACGATAGTAGATACTAAAAGGAGCTGACCAGAATCCGTTCGAAAGCTGATACCACAGACGGTCACGTCAAACTTATAACACAACTATTTTTGCGTCGGGGGTTAAAAACAATTTACGTAATACCAAAAGTAAAACTGATAGAGCTAAGAGCACACAACACATTACCACCTCTAAGCATGCATTAGGCTTTTAACTATTCATGAGGATAACGCCCTGTCATCTCAAGATAAGGCAAGATTTTCTTTAAATATATTGCTGGAATCTCTTGGCTTGGGTAAGTGGATAAGTAGAAGTAAATACGGTTTACGTAGTGTTGTACCGTGATGACCTAAATTGAAAGGTCGTAAATTATATAGAGTTTTTCATAGTGTATTATAGATGTTTTTTGAATTTTGACTTGGTTGAGGTGACAGAAAAGGTTTATACTTGTGCACCAAGGATCAATTATTTGGGTAAATAATAAAATACTTTGAAATAAAACTACTTTTACGGATTTTATTGCGGTTTAATTTTAGATTTCAGTTCCCGACGTTTCGACACTTTTGCAGGTATCATGGTCACGGGCAGACTGAGATGGCGTTCGTCTTGACATTCAGTCTACACGTTGTCTAAATGTTGTATTTCTTCTTTTGATGCCTGCGTTTAGTTGATTTATTTCGAATTAAAATAAAGGAGCTCAGAACAGAGTTAGTATATTATATAGCTTACATAACAGAAATAACGTATTAAACTTCAGATCAAAATCTACTACAATACCGCATCGGGAAACGTCACACAAATTGCAAGATGCTTACCTATGCTAACAATATTTGTATGCAATTTGGATTGACAGATTTTCCAACGATCGCTATATTTACAGATTGCGAACCTAAACGAGAACGTGTAGTTGTGAGAGTTACGATTTCACTTTTTTATTACATCTAGGTGAATGGTAAACCTTTGTTATGCCATGTAATTATTTTTAAAAACAAAATTATTGATGGATTAACCTTAACATTTAGGCGGATCGAAAATACATGTCAAATATGCGACAAAATTTCATGAGAATCGATTGAGCTATATCGGAGGAGTTTAATTACATATATAGAAGATTTTACTATTATTATTAATTGCTGGGCATTTATCGCATTGTTTTTTACTTTTTCGATCCTGCATTATAATTTTTACCACATATTTTGTGAGTTCAGCTATTTTTCTCTAACGACATAATATTACATTTTTTAAAGAAAATAGGCTGTCAAAAGTACGACCTTACATAACCAATAGAGTCCAAAATCAAATGCTTATATAAACGGAATAAAGTTCGCATGAATATTTTACGGCCGCTTGATTGCACGTACCTAGGTGACCTGGATCGTGTGACGTCACAGCTACCACTGTTGTGGAATATCTGAAGAGGCTAAATTGTTTTGATGGTAAACTGAGATTGGTTTTAAGGAAACGATTTTTATGTTGAAACTGAGGTTCTTCTTTAAACGGGAAAGGAAAAAGAGAAAATTTTAAAAGTGAACTCACTTTTAGATTATACTCTGTTTCCTTTTTCCTCACCTTAATCCGTTTTGAAAAGGTGAAGATAATCTAAGCAAAGAAAAAAACTGTGAAGAATCTTTTTGTTTTTAAAAACAGGAGACCTTGACGTACAGAATGCTTTTAAGTCTTTAACTACTAAAGTATGTCTCAAAATAGTTTATTGATACGAGAATAGTAATGGAAGAAATAAAAAGATTTTTTCAATAGGTACGTGCCTATTGAACTCTGAATGCGGAACACTGTTCCAAAAAACAAATGTTAACCTCAGAAGCTTCATCAATTCAACTACACTATACAATTACTTAAATTTCAATTTAACGAAAAACCCTCCTCTGAACATTTCATCCATCTTAAGAACCAACACAAGCCTTGAAACAAGAGCTGTACTAGATATAATGGTACAAGCATTGACTTATGTAGTACAGGCTTCAGGATTAAGCGACAAGCTTCGTACGATGCCGCTGAAATGGGCTTACTCAACTTAAGACAATTGTGGACTTCGTTCTGGGGAAGTTTTCAAAGATGGAGCTGGTGTAGAAAAATGTATTGTATTAGAATCATTTTTAGATTTTAAAAGTTTCATCGAGCGGAAAATCTGGATTAAAAATAGTGGAATTGGAAATCGCCAACCCACAGTGAGCTAGCGTGGTGGTCTATGATTAAAGGTAAAAGTATCGAGTATATTTATTTATTATTTATCCACTTAGTTTTTGAATGTTGGAATTTCATTTATCAGGCATTGACTTACTTTCAATTTTCAACTAAGTCGCGTCTTGATTTAATTACGAATATCGCTTCTATTACACAATTACAAGTCAAACCAAAAAAGAAAGTCTTAAAAATTGCAATTATTCTGTACTTTTTTTCTCCATATGCAAATTCTCCTTTCGCAGTGATCTTGTGTCTACGTGACCGACCTCAACACTTTTCTACGTCCGTTTGAATCTACGAATTATGCGAAATGTGGTATCCCACCCTCTACCAGGGAGGAAATGGGGTAAAAGGGGTGCGAGGAAAAGGGGCCAAGAACTTCCCAGATTTGTTCCATCCAGGGATGAAGAGATGCCCCTAATGTGTATAGTTGCTTTGAATTCGCAAACTTTAAATAACTCCGGTTGTGTTTTGAATCGAGACGGCTTTAAATTTCGAGTAAGATAACTGTTGATGGAAATTTACTATTTATGTGTGCCTAGTAATGTTTACTAATGTCCTATTCAATCACTTTGACCAATCAAGTTATGAGAATCTGTTATTTTTTAAATTACATTTGTAGAAATTTTCGAACAGACAAGTACAATAGGTAGATGCTTTACTGTGATTTTTTTTAACTTAGTGCCTTTGAATTTGTCTTTACTATTCATAACATATGTATACTTAATAGTAGCTGTTTTACGCGGCGTCACCTGCCTTCAACTTCAGCTTTTGTGACGCAGTGTCGTGTCAAGAAGTAATTTACTTAAAATCTCAAATATCTTAGAGGTTTTAAATTATGTACAATGTTGATAAATATCCTATTCTTATTCGTATTTAACAAACTACGAAAGGTTATGAATTCAGTAAAAAGTGAACAAAACCGTTCTATGCCATGGAACTGCAATGTTGGTGCGGTTTAGACGTCAATAGTTATATATTGATTGGTTAGGCCTACTGGTTTATTTTACGTGGAGAGATTACAATACTTCACATGAGCATTTTAATTGTGAAAAGCTGGCAAAAAACAATAAAACAGCATTTTTTATATGAGACACTTCGTCTAAATGTAGTGTAATAATTGAATTTAAATATATATTGTATAGAGGCCTCGAACGAGCTCCTTGGATAGCCAGCAGCAAATAGCAAATACGAAAGATTTATAAATAATTTAATGTAAAAAAAATGAAGGAGGACGCAAACATCTCTTCACCAAGAAGCTAAACGGAAACGAGCAGAAGAATGTATTTAATTCAGCACAGTAACAACTATAACTGTTTAGAGCAGAATGCCACTACAGATAATATAGAGCGCCGTCTCGCTCTTACCCCATCAAAATTCCTTTTACATTTTATAGCCAAGAATAAGAGCGCTGAATAAAAACATAGCCAATTGAAAACTCACAAGTTGAAAGTAAAATATAGTTTGATTCCTAGAAGACATTAAAATAAACTTTCAGTAGTTCCTTTCAGAAACTTTCTCCTACATTCGTATATTTCGTATCTCCTGAATAACGAAAGAAAAAACAACGTGTACTGCGAAAATATACCGGGAAGCGAGTTGCCAAGTTCTGTAGCCTAAGATCTTGTTGAGACAAGTTTTAGAATTTACGAGTATTACCCAAAATTACCTAGCTACATACATAGGTAAGCCTGGATTGTATACGTTAAGTAGGTTACGATGAAAGTGCATTTTGGAACTACCAAAATAAATTGGAACTTGGGAAGAGCAGCAAGTGAAGATACTGTAAGGTGTTGACATAAGTTGATCTTTAAGTTTTCTCATATTCAAATCATTATCTAAAAGCAAAACAAACTAAATTTATAATTTACGCAGAAAGCGCTGAGAATCGTTGAAAATGACTGCAAGGATAGCCGAGTGGTTGAGGTCACTATATCAAACCCACTGTGCACCACTATAAGCGGATTCGATCTCTGCATAAAACAAGCGTTCGTGTGATCCATGAATGCTTGTCTTGAGTCTGGGTGCCTTTGCGCATGTGACCTGAATGTTTTTGAAACTGATTTGATTAAATAGGTACATAAGTGCAAAACATTGAACATGAAAATCCAAATTGATTTGTTCTTATATTGAACTAGCTGACCCGGCATTTCTAGTTGTATGTATTTTTAATGCCACATTATAAAAAAAATAAAAGCAAACAAATTCGTCCAAAAAACGTCCAAAAATATATTTTTTTAGTGTGAGCAATCCTTATCATTTAGGGGTATGAAAAATAGATGTTGTTCTATTCTCAGACCTACCCAATATGTATACAAAATTTCATAAAAATCGGTCGAACCGTTTCGGAGGAGTACGGGAACTAACATCGTGACACGGGAATTTTATATATTAGATTTATTGGATCAACGTTTTTCCCAACAAACAAAACTACCATTGCATCTGATTCATGGACAAACCGTAGCACAAACTGTTGTCAATGCAAACAGCTTAGTCAACCTTCAAAAGGTTTCATTTTCGGTCGTCGCGAGCCCTGACCACTAGAACCACTTCGACTATCTAAATATTGACGGTGCACTGACTGGCAAACAGAAAGTTTATTATGAAACTCTTAAAGCTGAGGGTACATTATACAGACCCGTTATATCGAGTTAGAATAGAAAAGAAGAAAAAAATTAATTTGGACGCCGAATGGTAGATCACCACGCCAAGACGCGGTGTCGCAGTATTGATACCCAGGTAGAACAAGCAATTGTGTGATTCATAAACGCTTGTCCTGAGATTGAATGTCTTTGTGGATGTGAAACCTCCTTGGCACAAGGATTTAATTCTTAAGTGTGGGAGTCGATAAGAGAAAAAATACGATGTTTAACTATTATTTAATACTAGCTCTTGCTCGCAGTTTTACCCACTTGCATGACGGTAATAGTTGAATAATATTACCTAAATTAACGGATGAAAGTCGGATAAAAGAAGAATAATAATATGTCCTCCTAATCCTCTAAAGCAAATTCATCGAAATCGGTCCAAATTCTTGGGAGAGCTGACAAACATACAGACGTAATATTTTTGCATTTTTTATATTAGTATGACACCAAACTAAAAGATATACCGACTCAAGTTAAAAGTTACCTTAACAGGGTAAGTAGAAACTGCAGGTAAAACACAGCTGGGTACTAGAGAGTTTAACTTTAAAAAACTTAGGAAGATACATTGTTACTGCAGAGTCAATGATAAAACTATTAAACTTATGTTATGTGATGTGGGAGCGGGAGAGCGCTATGTAGCTGACATAGCGTCGTCTCGCTTCCGTGACGGCATATCCTGCTATAAAGTTATTAAAGCGAATGATATTTTATTTTTCACCGATAAACTAATAAAGGTCAGTATGGGTCTATGCAATCTTTAATGGTGTTATGCACCCAAAGGGTAAAAATGGAACCCTATTATAAACACTCCGCTGTGTGTCTTTTTGCCTGTCCGCGCGTCACCAGGCGGTATCTCATGAACTTTTATAATAGTTTGGTTTTTAACAAAAAAAAAATCAATCAGGTACTTTGTAAAGCAACGGTAATCATTAATTAGATGGGTGCTCATCATCTTTGTACGAAACCCTTTTTGTGGCTATTCCGACTCTCACTTGTCATATTTTTTATTCCAGTGCATTTATCAAGTTATGCCTCGTTGCAACTGTCTAGACGACCGATATTAAACGTGACATCGTTTTACGAGTATACGAGTCTTTATGTTGGTCAGTATGATCTCGTAAAACCAGTAAATGGTACTAAAAATGGAAATGTTGTGCTTTTGTGACGAATTGTAGCGAAAACTTTTACATTGCTGGATTTTAAATTAAATAGTTTTTTTATAATATCTGTTTTTTAATATCTGGTTGACGAAGTTCTTACACTTTGTCAGTTGTCATGGTCATTTAGACACATTCAACGTAGGACAAGCCATGCAACGTGGAAACATAAAAACAATTGTTTTTTTGATATACAAAGGAATACTTGTGTCGCTGGGGTTTGAAAAACTTTCAAGACCTAGACACAGGACAAACATTCGTGGATCACAAAAACACTTGTCTTAATCGGGGATCGAACCCACTACACGATGATTGGCTTGGGTTTGCCGAGGTATTATCAACCACTTGGTAAATTCTAAACAAAGTACGAGATTATTACAAAGTAAAATGTAATAGTTTATTTTTACTAGAATAAGCTATTACAATATAAACGAAACTTGACTGAAAAGTATTAAAACCAGCAATTCTACATGCTCCCGCCAGCTGACCATTTTTCAAAAAGACAAATTCAAGACTTTCGCGAAAACAATTTGTAATACCAGTTGACACAAAACGCAACCTATGAAATATCAAGAAACCGATTTTTTAATGGTATAGTTCTATGGAAACGTATAACTATAGAGCCGCCCCGCGGTTTTGTCCATGTTTTTCATTCTAGTATATTATTAAACTATAGTGAAGACATCGTTTTGGTTCGAAAGTTTTTATTTCAAGCAGGCCGTTTAGGCCGTTTTCATTTCAGACAGAATAGTATAGAATATTTATTTGTTTAATAATGGCTTACATAGCTGTATTTATCGGAAAAGTCCTGGTCTAGCCTTGTTGCTATGTTGAGAACCTACTCCTCTTTGAAGTCGGTAAAAAAGGGTTAGAAATACATTTTAATATTATGATGCGAAAGTAGCCGTTTATTAAGGTTTCATTCGGAAGCCTCAGTATCAAACTATCCATATCAAAAGAGTTCGGACTACTAAGAAGGATAGTTTATTGTGCCTGATCTTTGGGCAATCATTACAAGAGCTATTCTCTCCTATTTTTAATTAAGAACCCTTTACTTAAGGTAATGCAACAAGCAACTTACTAAATCTTAAAAAAAAAGCTATTAAAGAAATCTCTAACAAGCATTTTTTACAAACAAAGAAGATGACTTAAACAATGGTTAATAATTAAAAATCATTTGTTATAAGGTAACAATAAGCTTTGCATAACGCTTGTTCGTTTAGATGTTGTTTTTGTAAAATTAATAAGGTATTCATTAAGAAATTGTCAAGGGTGAGAAGCGAAAAGAGTTCCGTACACAAAAATATGAGAAATTAAAATGAACAACCCGCAAGCATTATGATTGACAGATGAAATTACGGAACTAACTGCAGTGCTTTCTTTGAGTAGTAAAATTACCTGATTTTAATTGTTTTTATTAATCACTGTAAAACACAAAAAAAATAACGTAAAAACTACTTTAGTTTATTACTTCTTTTTCTCCTTCATCTCAATTAATTCCAGATGAACTTCATTCTCTTGATATTTAAGAGTGGCTGTAAAGTTATTTTCTTTCATGTCATTTAACCATATGATCGCGAATTGATTTTTCGTTCTTGTCACAATTTTCACGATCCATTCATTTTTCTCCACACAATTCCCTCTAACCGCAAACAACAAATAAATGCAAAACTAAGTCTTAAAATACTTCAGAACACGCGACGTCTAGACAGCTATGAAGTGCACAACACTACGAGTAATGTTGGGACAAGACTTATTTTCCCCCGGGATAGAGCTGAAGGCAGACGCAAAAACAAATTATAATCTGTTTAGTACAAGTCAGAATGCATTAAACGCTGTGAGATCGTTGAGCACTCTCATCTTTACGCAAACAGCGGGGTTACGTAAGATAGTGATGTGCTAGTAGAACATTTCCCGGGTTTGTGTATCGAGAGATGGTGTTTGATTATTTTTTGATAGTTCTGTTATATTAGTTATATTATTTTTGTCCTTAGTATTATTAATATTGTTTCGGTTTCCAGAAGGTAAGTAAAATGACAGTCGTTATTACGTCGTAAGAAGCTAGAAACCAGTCTGACTAAAAGGTATCAAGTTGTCCAGGTTATTAGGTTGAGGATTACATATATGTAGGTATTCGCTTCTTGTAAAGCACATCCAGTTAGACTGGAAGACATTTTCAGCATAGTTGTGAAAAGGCTAGGTTTATAAGAAAGTTCTAGTTAATCAATAACACTGACAAATACTTCTCGGATGTTCCAACCGATTCCAGGGATGTCACATCACTATTGAGAAACGTCCTTATTCTGATTACTTGCTCCCAGTGCGGACGTGTACCCGCTTGTCGAATGGCATTACATTAAATGTCATTCGAGAAAGACGTGTTTTTTTGTCTTGACATTTACCTACTGAATGTAAGACTTTTTATGTAATAAAATATTTGCTGTTTTTACGGCTAGGGAAATAGGTGGTGAAACTTCTAAATGACAGATAATAATATTTAGAAATTGTTCACGCTACAAGATTGTTAGTTTTATTAAAAATTGACCTGCACTAAAGTTACAAAATTGTCTGCACGCATAGGATTCGAAGTATAATGTCGAGGGTTCGAACCCAGCGTAGGACAAGAAGATGTGTGATCCTCGAATGCTCGTCCTGAGACTGAGTGTCTTTGTGTATGTGACTTGAATATTTGTGAAACCTTCCGCAACACAAGGATTAACGTGCTTACTGCAGGAGACGTTTTATCAAAACAAAAACTCTCTCTTTTTTCTGAAACGCAATACTAAAATGACTCAATCGTTTTTGTGAAAATGATTAAAAAACTAAAAATTGAAATAATTTTACTGTAACACTGTGGCTGAAGGCCGTCTTTCAAAACCTTAATATACCCCGTATAACTCTATTAAGTCCCTTTACATACATCCTAGATATCCTTAACATCAGAAAACGCTTGCAAAATTACAAAATGAATTATCAACAAAAATAGCTCGCAAAAAATGGATTCTCTTTCTCAAAGTAACTCTACTCGGTACGGCGGTTTGAATCACGAAAACGCGTACAGTCACTCACAATAGTGCTTTTACATTAATGACGTAGCTAACGAAAAACATGTCCTCTGTAAGGAAAAGCATTTTGTATTTTTTTGTACCTACTTCGTATCTTTTTAAATATAAATGGTGTTACTACTTTGCTTTTTAGAAATTGTTTTTTAAGGGATTAATGTTATGAAGTGGCTTGATGACTTTGTCGCGTACCATGAAGTGGCCCGGGCTATGATGAAATAGGAATTGGAGGAGAGAGGTCTCAGCCCATTTGTGGGATAGAGCGAGGTCGAACAAAACATAAATGGCTTTCTATACTGCACAACTAGCACATTCTATAACTATTACTAGACAACTCATATACATACATCCATCGTATAATTCTAAATAAACACATAATATAAATAAATTACACCCAAATGCAGATCTTCTTCATATACACAGAAATATTTGTTCAGGGTGGGAATCAAACCCACGATCTGCAGGACAGCAGGCAGGTCTTTCTCTCGACCAACTGACCAATCGAGTCAAGTCGAGTCTTTTAGGTTAAGAAAACCTATCGAGGTTTTCTTAACGATCCATGATATAACTAGAGTACCTATTTAGAGTAATTTAAACTTGATAAGACCTAATATTAATTAAAAAATTCTGTAAAAATACTTATTTTGCGGCAATTGTTGCCCGGCTGCCTAAATGTAAATCAACCTTAACTAAGATTTGTCTTAAACAAAATAGCCTTAAATTCTTGTAAAATACTGCACACTTATAACACGTTTCATAAACACAAAATCATCTCATCAAAAGGTTCTCTTAAATACAAAAACCATTGAAAACCAACAAATATATAATAGAATCTTTTACAAGTTCTCGATTTGGGGAGTCGGTAAAATTACAAGGTGCGTACTGATAAGATAGGACCGTGTTTATTGGCACCATTAAGTACCAAGACCATAAATCACTGGGAAACGACACTGGAGCGAGTAACTTGCTCAAGACGGTATGGATTTTATCTCCCAAACGACTGTATGCGACAGTACCTATTTGTATTTGGTTGTACAAGTATCGGTACACAGCGTGTTTTAAAAATGCTTGTCATATATGCTTGTCAAATGCTCGGCAAACCGATAAACCGGTTTGTGGAGCACTACATATTGTAATTGTATATTTAACGAATAAAAATAAATAAAAATAAATAAATAATAATAATAAATAAATAATACGAATATTCTAAGTGGTTTTGTGTTTGGAAATTCATATTTCAAATCAAAGTTAGACTATTTATTTCAAGACAGAAAGTCACAAAAAAATATGATTTTATTGAGTTGATCCAAATTTGCGTGGAAAGACTATTGTTTAAGTGAAATATTATTTAAAAGATGTTTACTATAATAATATAATTTTAAGCGACATGTATAATTTAAGGAGACAATAGATAAACTTGTTAAAAGTTTATTAAAAAAAATACTCTCTGCGCTTATTAAATTGTTGATTCTTTAAGAATATTAACGAAAAGTACCTGTCATACCAAACGTCTATGTTTATAATTTAATAGATAATGAAAAGAAACGTAATTTACTTACAAAAGACATTTATGAAGCTTAGTAAACTTAATTTTCTTCCTTTCCTTCCCATTAAAAACGATTCTAAGAGCGCAACAATCACAGTCACAATAAATCTAAACTTCAATTAACACTATAAGCAGTCCAATGTTCAGAGAAACACTTACAAAGAGCATTACGTAATGACACTTAACGCCTATTTAAATCAGTCAGCTGCAAGCTCCAGGCCCTCAGGAAACATAAACAAACAAACAATAAAACAGAAAAAAAAGAAAAGTAAAAAGTACAAGTCGACTCTGCTTTGTATTCATGACTTTCAATAAATAACGGTTCCGACGGTGTGAGGAGAAACGAAGACCACTACTATTGGTTTAGTTGTAAGGTGAGAATCGATCGAGGTTTTAGTGAGAATCATCGGACTGAAAGTTTTCGTTTGGAAAACATTTTTGAGTAAATTAAAAGTAAAATTTTATGAAGGATATTTGTTGTTAAAAAGCAAATAAAAATGAATTAAATTACACGGCGTTGTTAATAGAAATAGGAAAATTTACAACGTGGAGTTCGTCGACAAAATCGATTTAAAATGTATGCTATAATTTTTTTT
Organism: Trichoplusia ni; assembly: GCF_003590095.1. Classification (NCBI taxonomy): domain Eukaryota; kingdom Metazoa; phylum Arthropoda; class Insecta; order Lepidoptera; family Noctuidae; genus Trichoplusia; species Trichoplusia ni. The sequence continues at coordinate 109,017 of NW_020800318.1, forward strand.
TATTATTCCTTTCATATGAATATGTGAGAAACTAATGAGTTCCAATATTAGTGGCCCCACAGACCCAAGGTAGAAAATTTATTTAAGGTTTTCTCTCGTTTTTGATCGCGTATATCTTAAAGTATCGCATTTTACTTTTAATTATTTTTTCCCTGAATAAATGATAAAAGGAAATGGGAAATAATTGTGTATTTTTTTTAAATAGGAGATTAATTGTGATTGTATTTATTTGTGGTTTAGTTAACGATGTTTATTATTCGAATTTATAAATGGATATGTATTGGTCTTCTGCGATAAGTGATTATGTTTTCATGCTTTTTTATTTTTCCACGAATTTTCCTTTAGACACGACAAACTGAAATTCTGAGATTGATTCCTTTTATCAACATTTTCTTTATTACACAGGCATTATTCTTTAGGCACTAAACACCTTAACTTCGATTTTGTCATAGCAGTAACAAAAAATACATAATCTGTGAAAATTTTAACTCTCTATCTTAATTCGGTTCATGAGAAAACCCTAGCGACAGTCGGAAGTACCGCCTAACAGACAACGCAGCCTTTTTACCCTTAAGGGACCCTCAAAACCACTTTATGTAGCTTTGAAACATAGCCTCCTAAAGTAAATTGTCCTACTAACATCCTAAAACGTGAGATATTACCCACCAAAAATCTCACCGTCCATCACAGTTGCCGAACAAATCGTGATCATTAGCCCCGACTAAATAGGGGAGAACACTTAGTGTGATTATACGCAGGAGTATTTACTTGTTACTGAATAAAATACTGGTCTATAGATACCAGAATGCTGGGTATAGATAAAGCCGTATTTTGTATACTATGAACAGCTTTCATAAGTTTGATTTTTTATTCACACACTAGCTGTTGCCCGCGACTTCGTCCCCGTGGGTAGAAGATATAAGTCATGATATGTACCTGCCCTGTTTTTTTCACATTTTCCATTGTATCTTCGCTATTATAAGTCGCAGGGTGATGGTTTATAGCCTAAAGCCTAACTCGATGAATGGTCTATTCAACACAAAAAGAATTTTTCAATTTGGACCAGTAGTTCCTAAGATTAGCGCGTTCAAACAAACAAACAAACAAACAAACTCTTCAGCTTTATATATTAGTATAGAGTATAGAAGTATAGATTCATTCATGAACTGAATTTGAATTTTTTTAACAAACTTTGAATCTAACTTTAAGAATCATATTTGATGTTCATTACAAATGTATGGAAAATAAAGAAAGTGATTTTTGAGTGAAGATTTGAGGGAAGCCTGTACCCAACAGTGGGACAGTAGGATTTGCCTCCCTTATCCCTTTTTACATTTACCTAAAAGACTTCAATAATGTTTTTTATAGCAACAAAACACATACAATCAATCGACTTTGAAATATGATAAATGAAAAATAATCAAAGAAATTGCTTTATCAACAAATATAAAAAAACCTAACTTTTTGAAGTCGTTTTAACTCAGACATATATCACGAATTTTTTTAAGAATTTCTCCCCGTATCACATAACCCTTATCTCATTCCCCGACATTTATCAGAACATTACAAGAGTAACACTCACCTCTTCCCCTAATTTCCAATTCAACACATTTTTTCGCCATTGAACAGGTAACGGGACCTGTTAATCGATACTATAAATCAGGATATCGGCGAAATATCGTCTTTGTCGGTGTCTACGTGGCGCTGGTTTCGTCTAGAGCATTCTAATGAGTAAGGTAGGATGCAGAGCAGACTTTATGTAGCAATTGAGTTTGAAATATCATGTGTAACTACTAGAAAGCTTTTTACCAAGGAGCATTAAATATAAACTTGAAAATACTTTTTTTTTTGCTTTAAAATGGATAACCGAGTGATAGAAGCCATCACGCCAAACTCACAGCGATGTCTCGAGCGAGGCTTCGATCACAGCGTAGGACAAGCGTTTTGTGCTCCACGAATGTTTGAAACTCAATGAAATTCTGTGCTTGTTATTTGAGCCATTATTTACTTATTTACATTTATTTTACGTGATTTAAAAAGCCAAAAACTAGACAGACACATCAACACAAACATGAGATAGTGACTAACAATCTCGGATTCAAGTAAAACCTGTCCAATGGTTACACAATATCAGATAGCACTAACCCCACTAAGTATTCAGCGCAAATAGTACGACCACTTAAAATTCAGACTGAAGACAAATTCGCAATCTCATGTAATCAGCCTAATTCAAGAATATCGATCTTCATCGACAAGTAATAAATCCCTTTGGAAAATCGCTTAGAAAACATCACTTTAAAAAGTCTATTGAAAAACGAAAATGAACTTGTTTTCGAATTCATCCCCTTTAGGGTTTCGGAAATGAAAGATTTTCTTGGTTCTCAATAACAGGTTTTGTTTGATTAATTAAAGGTTTTTTTTGTGAGATGTTTTTTGTTAGGAGTTCAGAGTTTATGGAGTTATTTTTTATTGAGGCAGTAGATGCGTTAAGGTGTTAGCTTGAGTATGTAGCTCCGTGCCAAATTTGGCTAAAATTGCTCAATTATATAGGTTCAGTGTGAAGGAGTTAACAGAGTTTTACGTATCTGAAACACTAGCTGATGCCAGCGACTGCACCCGTTACAAGTAAAAAATGATGATTATAAATGAGTAAAATAAACTGAGTAAATGTCCGTCTTGTGTAAAATAATGGAAATGTATTATTTTACTTGTCCAGCAAACATAAATTTACAAATTACAATGAATTAAACTTATCGTAATATCACGATTAGGTATAATCTTTACTATATTTTTACGTCAAAAGTTTCTCCTAAACTTAAAAGCTGTCTTTGTCAATTTTAGTTTTTTAGAAAAAAGGTAAAAATTCCTCTCTAATAATCTTAAGTAATTTTTACTAAATATATTTGTACTATTTATGCCCAAGCAACGATTGGTGCAGGAGTAAAAAAAAAAGACTTAATCAGGATACATGCTATACATACCTACTCGTAGCTACAAATAAAAAACCTTCATATTTATCGTGCACTTTTCTAAAGAATCCTTGACTATTTACGGTTAGACAGGTAATTTCCCCAGATAACATCGCTTCGATGTTTGTTTGTCGTGACGACGAGTGGCCACAGACCAGTAATGAATGGCCATAGGTCAGCCTGGCCGGCGATAATGAATGGCCTATGATGGAGGAAAGTGATTGCTTCTGCGAAAACCCGGTGACCTTAACGGCGTGCATTAGTACTAGGTTCTACGAAAGGGTTTTGCAAAATCATGGTGAAGTCTTGGTGGGGACTAGTTATTGGGTTTAAGTGTGGCAAGGCCTGGGGCAAGTTGGTGCTAACGTTAACTCTAAATAATGTACAAAAATTTTCTATTAAAGATTAAATCGAATATATATGTAGATGTAGATGTATATGTAAATGTAGATTACATAGGGGCTTTTTTTTCAAAATTAACGTCTTACCGAGAGCTGGTTTTTAGCAAAACCAACTGTGTTGGAGGGACGAAAGTCCGGAGAATTTATTTTAGGCAATAGATTACAAGCGGCAATTAGTTTTGTAACGAGAAAAAAAAATATTTCAGGACTTTAAAAATTTCACTCCATAACTTTTTAATTAACTTGTCTAAGAACACCCCCACATACACTAATACACACCTCTAATGCAAACTACATGGAAATCGCTCAATCCATTCGGGGGCTATGGTGAAAAGGTACGAAAGTATATAAATCTATACTAATATATAAAGCTGAAGAGTTTGTTTGTTTGTTTGAACGCGCTAATCTCAGGAACTACTGGTTCAAATTGAATAAAAAATTGTGTTGAATAGACCATTCATTGAAGAAGGTTTTAGGCTATATACCATCTCGCTGCGACTAATAGGAGCGAAGATACAATGGAGAATGTGGAAAAAACAGGGCTGGTATAAATCATAACTTAGATCCTCTAACTACGTGGACGAAGTCGCGGGAAAGAGCTAGTTAAAAAATAAATTGAAAATATCGATAGCATAAAATTAATGAATCTATACACATAAAAAAAAATCATATAAGTACTTAAATTTGTATTCCACTAAAAAAGAGGTATTTATTCACTATTTCCAGTAAATGCTCATATTAAATAATTATTTATTATCATAATAAACATAACGAGTGTTCACAATATGTCCAGAAATGCATTACTTACTGTTAATTACTCATATTTACATTTATTTTAATATTACGGACATAAATTAGTTTTATTTATAGAAACATGCAAAATGATCATTATGTGAGTTGTTTTTTCGTGTTTTAACAGTCGTTGTATACTAATGCCTCTTTCTGTTTTTATATACATATGGTCATATGGACATGAACAAGCGACGATGTTGGGCTTTCTGGAGGTATATGCCCACTGGTGGGTAAAATAAAGCTGTTGGAAGAGAAAAAGGTGTTTAGAATTATTCGAACTGTTGCTGATCAAACGAATTCTTTTCTTAAATGAGAAACGACGATCAATCTAGATATGAAATCCTTTTGTCGCGGGAGTTTCAAAAACATTTTAGTCTTATGCACTAAGACACTCAGACCGAACAAGCATTCATGGATTAAACAATTGTAGGTACTTGGGGATTGAACCCTAACGGCGGGCCTGTTGGTCTAGTGGTTAGTGACCCTGACTGCTATACCGGAGGTCGTGGGTTCGATTCCCACCCAGGACAAATGTTTGTGTGATGAGCACGATCATTTGTTCTGTGTCTGGGTGTAATTTATCTATATTATGTATGTATTTAGAAATATATAAGTATGTTTATCAGTTGTCTAGTACTCATAATACAAGTTCTGCTTAGTTTGAGACTAGATGGCGTTGTGTGAATGTTGTCCAATATTATTATTATTATTAGCTATACCTTTATAATTAGTTAGTTAAAGTATATGTTCTGCAAAAGGTGTCTGTAGGACGTATATTACAAATCCGATGAGATGTGTTTATTCAGACACCCCAAAAATTTTGGTACTGCTTCTAAAAGCGAAAAACCTTATTTAAGGGAAACAATCAATTCTCAAAAAATATAATTTACTACAAAAAAAATATGCCTTTTACATGTTTTAAGTAAATAAATTAAAATAACAAAGTTTTTCGCAATAGACTTTGCTAATAGCGTTCATAGAAAACCTTATATTTTTATGCACTTTAAATATTAGCAGACTTCTCTGAAACACGCTGTATAATCATTTATAATAACCCTCTTGCTGTCACAGTTGGGTAAATATTTAATTTATTCCCTGGCCACATGGCATTTATATTTTATTTACTCGCTTATCAGTTTTGCATAACGCTAACGATAATTCATTGTGATTAATTTATTGTACAGTCAGCAACGAAAATCAATGGACAATTCTGATTTTAAAAAGTACCATTCATTGGTATGTTGAAAATTGGTTGTACATTGTATCATTATTTTTAAAATATTGAGTCTTAAATGGGCTTTATGTGAAAACGTATTTTTTTTATCTAATAGCACAACCGCAACTTATTGAATGTGATGGTGTACACTTCCAACTAATATTATCAAAGCGAATGTTTATGGATGTATGGATGTTAGCTCCTCTTTCAAACCACTAACGGATTTAGACGAAACTTAGTGCATTGATAGTTTATAACCAGGATTAAAGTAATATTATTATGCTTATGGAAGCAGGACAGCGCAATACACAGCATAGAGCGGCATCCCTCTTACACACCTGCCATAATATTCATAACTAGCTGTTGCCCGCGACTTCTTCCCCTTCGGTAGAAGATATAAGTTATGATTTAGGTATACCTGCCCGGTTTTTTTTCACATTTTCCATTATATCTTAGCTCCTATTAGTCGCAGCGCGATGGTTTATAGCCTAAAGCCTTCCTCAATAAATGGTCTATTCAACACAAAAAGAATTATTCAATTTGGATCAGTAAATCCTGAGATTAGCGCGTTCAAACAAACAAACTCTTCAGCTTTATATAGAAGTATAGATAAGCTTTGTTGCTGACTGTACGACGATTGTCCGTACGTTTCATATGAAATGCATTTCTCATGTCATTTTTGCAGTTTATTTATTGTCGGTTTTAATGTTATATTTTTTTGTACTAACAATACGATTGACTAAATATTAATGTTTCTGTTTGTCTACGTGGTGAAGATATTGTGTATCTTTTATACACTATGTTTAAATGGCAAAGACCAAACTTAGAAGTTTAAATGCGTGTTTGCTTTTTAAAGAATATGAACATTTTGAGTTAAATATTGATTTGTTGTATAATCGGAGGAGATCCAAGTCGCTGTGGCCGAAATCGGTCAGGATACATATATATATGTTGTATAAATAAGTATACATTACAGCTGTGAGCCAATTAAGTACATTATTAATATATTCAAATACTGTTTTAGCCCTAAAAAGATTCGCAGCTGTTATTTAGTACTATATTAGACTACGGGAATTAAAAGTTCCACATTCACATGACTAAAATGAAATAAAAATAATTAATTACATTTGCTTCAGGTTCCACAGTCACGAATATTTTAAGCCATTCCGTTTATTTTTCCACAAATTTGTAAATACCAGTCCGAAAAGAAAAGTATCACCAGTAACATTTGATCTACGAGTAGAAGAAAATGACTTTCAAATACATGACCATCCTTTTCAGCTATCTTTGTAACATAATTTGTGAGGTTTTCTCTACAAAGGTGCCTAGAACCCTTTTTTACCTGAAGGATATATCTTTTATGACGTAATAATATTACCTTACCGTAGTTTTTTGCACTGTCATCATCACTTACCTGAAAATAAAGACGTAAGAAATTAGTATTAAAATGTATTTGTAACTTAAATTAATGTGGAACATGCAAAAATAATATATCTACTTTCAGGAGTGTTTTAGGATTACGTACACAATGGTAAAACAGAAACTTATTACAAAGGCTCCATTGTCTTTCGTTTATTTGTACGGAATCCGCAGCATTGCGAGCTCTACCCGCACTTGAACGTTTATTTTATTATTCTCATGCTGACCAAACCAACAAAACTTAAGTAAAGTTACAAAAATATCTAGACCCAAATTTTTCTTCTTTCAAGAACGTCAACTATCCATCCATAACCGGCAAATATCATCCGCCATAAAGTTTGAATCTTCGAAACATATTTGATGGTACTACCCACTGTACAAAATGTCGTAAACGTTTCTGACAGGGTACATCGTTGTCACGTAATCAAACCTTGTACCCTACTCCTACCACTATAACTCAAAGCAAAACTATAGCTGTGGAAGCGAGAGAGAACGCTGCGTTGTATAGCGGCATCTCTTTCCAACAACGCTGATATTACTTTGAGGTATTGTGGTAGGATCTCGTTTCGATAGTTCTGCCTTTCTCTTAGATTTGATAGCGAGATGACGATAGATGACGGATCCCTTGGAAGGTCGACCCTAGCTATAAAACAAAACCTTATACAGTACACAGTGAACGGGTTCGGCGTGTATTTTGTATTTAAGGTTATGTTTGGCTTCAGTCGGTGGGAGATGTATCGCAAATTTGCAGGGAATTGGAAGGCTTGTTAAGTGACTGAAGTGGTGCAACTATTTTGATTATAGCTGCACCTAAAATTAAGATCGATTAATCGGTAAACCATTCCTTAACCTTGTTAAGCACAAATAATATATGATGCGAGAAATAAAGTCGTAGGTAGCCTCAAGTCTCAATTTATTTGTTGATAAATAAATTTGCCATCAAAAACTAACCGCATTTGTATTTTTAACCTATTAGTTTGACACCCTCAGTTAGGCGAGAGCAACTTGCAAATGACCGGTTATTTCAAACTACCTATTTTATTCCAATCTTGCGGTAACTTAGCAAGATTTTTGCAACTCTAACCTCCAAAATATGCCTAATAATCATAAAAAAGGCCCCACTTACCTAACAACCTAGATTTCCTTTGACTAGATTTTAGGATATGTACAGAATAGCGAACAAAAGCCTATTGTGTATACTCTTTTGTTATTAAAATTGGTCGGTGTAGACAAGGCCGGGTTTTCGAGACATTATATTATTAAATAAAAACTAATTTGGTATAATAATGGTAGGAAAAACTAGTATTTGAATGAAGGTAAACCTAATTTCATATTTTCGTATATCTTGATATTTTTTCGGAGAACTGTGTTTTATAAGCAATGGAATTACTGGGAAACCAAAGAAGGCAACGTTTGTAAATTAAATTGATTACCAGAATTAGAGGAAAATTCTTCTTCTTTATCCTATAAGCATGTTATTTTGCGGAAAATAATTCGGATAAGTGCGAGTCGGACTTGAAACACTGAGGGTACAGTAAAAAAAGAAAAACAAAATTTCCAATAAAATGGACACTTACAACTCAACATTGATTTTTATTTTAAATTATTGTTACAGCGGAAACCAAAATATACTATTTGCGAATATTACGGTGGGAGATATCATGTTCATGAGATACTGTCTGGTGTCTTACGGACAGACAGACGGCCATGCGGACAGGCAGCGGAACTTTAGGAATAAGTTTCTGTTTTACTCTTTAGATACGAAACCTTATTTCAACAGCAAGTGCTTACATTAATAAGTTTTAAGGATAACTTAACTGCCCATATAACATTTTATCACAAAGAGTATCAAATCTGAGCTCAGAGGAGCTCGTGGCTAAGCTATAACCGCATAAGTGATTCGATCACAGGTTAAGCTATGCTGGACGCGGTTGGTCCGTAGATGGGTGACCATCTTGTCATAACGAGTTCCTCCATGTTTCGGAAGGCACGTTAAATTGTGGGTCCCGGCTGTTATTCCTACATCTTTGACAGTCGTTACAGGTAGTCAGAAACTTGAAAAAGTCTGACAGCCAGTCTAACCAAGGGGTATCGTGTTGCCCAGGTAACTGGGTTGAGGAGGTCAGATAGGCAGTCGCTCCTTGTAAAACACTGGTACTTAGCTGAAACCGGTTGGACTGGTAGCCGACCCCAACATAGTTGGGAAAAGGCTAGGCCAATGAATGAGTATCAAATCGGATACCAACTCTTTTCAAACCCGGTTAATACGTAAATAACAATATTCAAACGTTTCCTTCGAGAATAACAGAAATCTGAATCCAATAAACTTCTATTATAGAAATCTATTTATATAACGCCCACGTTATAACAGTCGCTTAGACGTCAAATTATATCTGTTTTATATAAATCAAGCCAAGACTTCAAGGATGTTAAGATTATTACCTATACCGAGACTTTATCAAAATATGGTTAACATTATAAACGTTTTCTCTATTATTTTCTAAGGAAGTTTCTATAGAAATAATCAATAAGTTTTGCAAAGATAATTTCATTTTAAGTTTGAAATATAATTTGCTAATAATTGAAGTCTAAATTATATAAATAGCCAAGGCAATGAAGATACAGATTGCAGTAAAGAGAAAATGAAATACTATTAAAAATGATTCGCTGTTTGTCATCTGTCACCAGATTGTATCTCATAAACCGAGATAGGTGCTGATAACAACACTAATTTTATTAAACGATGTAGTAACGTTAACCACAAACATCGATGTTAAGTAAAGCAAGGATGGGATACGGTCACAAAATTAATGGATGGTTTTCTTTAGCCTATTAAGAATATTTATTATGATCCTATTTTAACTACTCGGAGAATAGTTTCAGAGCAGGAGCCAAAACAGAACCGTAACTAAAGAAAAAACGTTTTACGAAAGTTATAACAACTAATTGTTTGACTGCATTGTTAAAGCGAGACAGCATACAAACATCATATATCACCATCTCACTCCCACAACCCAGACCACCCAATACTACATAGAACATGCACTGTGGGCTAATTTATAATTTTAATAATGTCAAAACTTTTCCCTTGTGAAATTAAAGGAAATATTATTATGATAATTTGTATGCGAGAGAATTGCAACTAGTAACTAACTAAAGTTAATTTATTTCGCGTAATTACCTTCTGAATTAAGTGTGGTCATAATTTACCGGTAGATAATTTAACTACACGTATTAATGGTTACATATTATGAATGTGGCAAAGGAACTATTGTATTAATATTTTAAAAGTGTAATGGCACTTAAGGAACTCAAGATAAGTTATGTTTGTTTAAAATAATTTAGGAAAATTTTGAGAAAATGGAAATCCTTTAAGTTTATTCATAATAACCATTAAATGTTTGATTTACTTTTATATAATGGCTTATTAAGAGGGTACAAACAGACAAACTGGAAACTTTGATTAAGGAGCCTTAGTAAAAGTTTTCAGTTTTTCGTCGCTTTCAGTTCGTCTGACCGTCTGTCACCAGGATGTATCTCATGAAGAGATAAATTTGAATTTATGCAAGTATTTTTCGCAAGATACATAAAATTTTCATAGATTATGTATATTTGTTTCGCTATAACAACTAAAAAAAAATCAAGTGTAAACAACAGTTACACACGTAATGGGTAACCATTTTCTTTTTAAAATTTTACTTGACATCTGACTTTATAAGCATATCCATATCGCCATAGTTATGTCGCCTTGTACTAAATAATACTAAACGGCAACAAACAACTCACCACCATAAAACAAAAGAGCCCATTATCATAACTAATATCAACAGGTAGCGAAATCGACAAAATGTTGGAAAAGAATAATGTCTCCATTTCCATATAACAATACTGAACAACATTACAAGGTAACGTACGAAACAAATAAAACGCAAGACGTAGAGTGAACAACACGACGTATTGTAAAGCTGGGGGTACATGGTACCAAGACTTATTTTAAAAGGGAAATTTTAAAGGGAAATGTCATACAATTCGTAATACATTGCTGGGTGATACTTCAAGAGCTCGTGAGCACCTAAGCTATAACCGCATAAGTGAATCGATCACAGGTTAAGCTACGCTTGACGCGGTTGGTCCTTAGATGGGTGACCATCTTTGTCATAACGAGTTCCTCCACGTTAAATGGAGTGGAATGGTGGATCCCGGCTGTTATTCCTATATCTTTGACAGTCGTTACAGGTAGTCAGAAGCTTGAAAGTCTGACAACCAGTCTAACCAAGGGGTATCCTGTTGCCTAGGTAACTGGGTTGACGAGGTCAGATGACAGATAGGCAGTCGCTCCTTGTAAATACTGGTACCTAGCTGAATCCGGTTAGGCTGGAATCCGACCCAACTTAGTTGGGAAAAGGCTAGGCCGATGATAATTGCTGGGTGATACTGCAATAGCAACAGCAGCGACTGACTACACACCAACAAAGCGAGCGTTCTTTGCGAGCAGGAAACTTTCACGCACGAGTAACCAACAAAATATATAATTATGCAAAGTAACAAAACAAATTGTTACAAAAATCAAGTTTTGCGAAACCTAGCTCTGCTAAAAAAACCCAGGCTGTAAAACCTTTCATTTTCATAACTTTTTCAAAAATGTTTAAGAATACAACCACATAAGTCACCTTTACTACAAAACAAACTAAAAAAAAATCCCCCAATCTGTTCGGGAGCTTCGCCACAGACAGACAGGTAGACCGACAAACTACCACAAACGTCAAACTTTATTATTTATTTATTTAATTAATTATTACACTAATCTACCATTACAGGTTACTTAACCTAATGCGGTAGCTAGGACTAAACAAAGGTCTAAGTATTTATGTGAACTAGGGTAACTTATAACGTTCGTGGCTAAGCTATAACCGCATAAGTGATTGTGATTCGATCACAGGTTAAGCTATGCTTGACGCGGTTGGTCCGTAGATGGGTGACCATCTTTGTCATAACGAGTTCCTATGTGTTTCTGAAGGCACGTAAAATTGTGGGTCCCGGCTGTTATTCCTACATCTTTGACAGTCGTTACAGGTAGTCAGAAGCTTGAAAAAGTCTGACAGCCAGTCTAACCAAGGGGTATCGTGTTGCCCAGGTAACTGGGTTGAGGAGGTCAGATAGGCAGTCGCTCCTTGTAAAACACTGGTACTTAGCTGAAACCGGTTGGACTGGTAGCCGACCCCAACATAGTTGGGAAAAGGCTAGGCCAATGATGATGAATGATGGTAACTTATAACACCACTTTTTTTGCGTCTGCAATTAAATAGGACAATACTATTCCCCCGATCACAATATACAAACTTTGTCATGCTCGCGAGCATTCACAAAAGTACACCACCGTGTAGTGTAGCCCCACCATTACGGCCGTTCGGAACTTCACTTCGACGTAACAAGGTTAGAGTTTACCTGTACACTGCGATATGTTGATAGAGACAGCAAATAAAACGAAAGTTTGTGTCGTTAAGTACCAGAGACGAATGTTACAGTATTTCTTGGTGGATGTAAGGAAGTAGATGAGTTCGTTTCATGTTGAGATCAGCTGTGATGGTTTTATTTGTTTGTTGGTACGTGGTCTTTTTTATGAGGTTTTGCCTGTTTTGAGACGAAACAGACATAAATAAACTTTTATCTGTTAGATCTTTTATCACGATTTGCTGAAATCGATTGAGAGATTTGCTGTGAAAGCTTAAAAAAAAACTGCTTAAGTGAAGAAAAATAAACTTATTTTTATTACTTCTAGTAATAACGGTAGCAGAAATCTATCAACTGAAAAAGTTTTAACTATCTACCTGTTTTCATGAGATACAGCCTGGGACAGACGGACAGACTCTTTGAGTACGGAAAATGTTAAATACCCATTTTAAATAATTGCTTTTGTTCTGTGAGATCTTGAAACTGAACCCTAAAACCTTTTTTGATAACTTAATAACCCAAGTATGAAGTAGTTACAATAAAACGGATTGGCAAATCGAAAGTCTCATTGCACTGCCTACACTACAATACATAAAATAAAAATTGCCTCTTTATTCAGTTTTCGTTAAGTTGTAGAATCCTTTAACGTTTATTCACCAAGATCCGAGATTATCAATGTGACTGGGGTATTTCCATATCAAGTTTATTAGTATTAAACGTGTTATCCGCGCCATTGCATTAAATAATTACGTAGCAGGTATTAAATCTGATTACCTTCTAATTTCTCGAGGCAAAGTGACATCGATTTGTTTCTATTTTAGGTAGCATTTAGTTTGTGCTGGTATATAAAGATTTTTGGAGAAGAAAACGCAAATAAGACTCCGAATATACATATTTTTGTGTATTTTTGAAATTTAAATATTAAAAGTTAGGAGTAAGCATTAAGAATAAATGCACAATTGACTTGTTGGTCCAGTTGTTAGTAACCCTGACTGCTTTACTAAAGGTCGTGGGCTCGATTCCCATCCAGAACATATTTTGTGCGATGAGCCCGATCATTCAATTTATCTAAATGATATAATACAAAACAGTTAATATTAAACATTCAGATTCAAAGATTCTCTCGCGTATGTCTTTCTGAATCTGAACATCACGGGTTAACAATAGAAAATAATAGCTTAATACACGGTTAAAACACTGACAACCCTAGTCATTTCATATTAACATTTGTTCTACATACCACAACAGAACACAAATCATAAATCTATTCCATCCCCAAGGTTGAGGATGATGAGAACATTTTAGCTTCCGAAAAAAGCCATTCTAAGTATACCGAACTCCCACACTGACGTAAAAATAAAAATCCGCTATAAATAAAGGCTGAGCCCATTGCAATTTATCGGGCGTTATTTCGAGCCCGTCCCACAGAAATATCTTTAGGGATACCCCAATATTTTGTCTAACGTACAACCCAAGCAATACTAGAAGCCGTTAAAATATAATTAGGTATTTTATAATTGGTGTGGAAAACCGAAAATTGTTAGGGTAAGAATAAACACCTCAACTATTGAAAACCTGTATGGATTTCAAACACTTTTGTGGTGTTCGATTGTTTTAGATAGAGTGAGTTTGTCTTTTACCATTGAGGTCAATATAAAAAGTATTTTTTGATATGCAGTGATAACCTAGTGGTTAGACTGTCGGCTTTCAAGTCATAGGTAGTAAGTAGGTTCATCGCCACTGGCGGTCACCGATGTCTTGAATGATTCATGGGCGCATATTAAGCAATTATCACCTGTCATGTTGACAGAATACCTGATATATCTTCAAAGGTGCGTTAAGAAACGTCAAAGGCCTACGGTTGGTTTAAGCTTTGACACCAAGTTGTACAACAACCATAAGAAATGAAGAAGTTATAAATGATATTGACCAAATAAACTTAGCTTGGTTAGTGACGAATCATGCAAACACTCCTTAACTCAATTTACAGCTATTATCATAGTAGCCAAATCTCTTCTAATATATAAAATTCCCGTGTCACGATGTTAGTTACCGTACTCCTCCGAAACGGTACGACCGATTCTGACCGATTATGTATACATATTGGGTAGGTCTGAGAATAGAACAACATCTATTTTTCATACCCCTAAGTGACAAGGGTTACCCACACGAAAAAAAAAATATTTTAGTTTTTTTACGAAATTGTTTGTTTTTATCTTTTTTATAATGTGGCATTAAAAATACATACAACTAGAAAAAAAAAATTGGCAAAACGACGTTTGCTGGGTCAGCTAGGAAATCATAAAAATCCATTCAGTCAAAGCCGCAAATGACTGTGGATATTTATTTAATCTTGTCTCAAAGTTCCGGAATATTATATACAAAAAAACCATCAACAGTATTAAAACACAATCTACGCTTTTCGATCAAATTTCTATTTAAATGTATATTTGTAGTATAGGTGACAGTCCCACAGATCAGTTACGAGATAATATTAATATTCCACGTAACAGTTAAAAGCCCAGTTAATAATGGGATTGGTTTAATACCTGGACGGTTCATGAACTTTGTTAAATGAGCGCTTTCCATTACAGTATTAATCAAATCAAATAATTGAAGCCCGATGTTTCAATTGATGTTATGTTCCACTCCAGATATTATTTTAAACTGGTTGATTTTAAGAAAGTTATAAAGGACATGGCCAGTTTCTGCCTAGTTTTTTTGGTAGCATGTACATTAATAACAGCCTAATGATAAAAAATAAAATATAAATTATGGCATCCTTCATATTTCTGTCTAACTTCCGAGTTTTAACACAAGATTAAAGAGTTTTTTTTCTTTTATTTCCTATACTTTCAGGCTCTGCGCCATTTTGAGAAAACGTGTTTCCAGTAAAAGTTATAATGTTTACTAATAAAAACAGCGTAAATATGTAAATTGATTGCTAAACAAAACGTAATGCTATGTGATCATGACAGCGGATCTGTCACTACTTATAGTTGGCATTTTGCGCACGTTGTATTATTTATACAAAAGTACCTACTCTGTGTATTATTTACGTTTGCCTTTTTCTGTGAATATTTATTATTATGTATCAATTTAAAACCTTTTCAGTGCTCCGAACGCCTATAGTTTTTATGAAACCCAATCAGTTTGCAACTCATTGAATAAGAAGGATTAAAACAACATCCATTTATGTAAATATCTAAAAAATCTGAAGTATATGGAATATGTAACATATATATTATATTTTTTAGGACAAACTTAATTCAAAAAAGCAAAATTTCGTTAATGTACATGAACTTTTACAAGCTAGGCAGAGTGCCTTGTATAAATTGGCCATGTCCTTTATTTTGTTTTATTTCGTTTTTTTTTTTACTCAAAAAACTACTCCCGCTTTGAGCAGTTCAATTTGAGTTTCACAAGTATCTAAATGGCATGCTAACAACAAGATTATGAACAAGCATTTGTCTATCATACAAATGCTTTAAACACAAACTTTTAAAACAATATTGAATAAAATTGTAGAAACAGCTCTGCCTCTCTCCTAATAGTGCTGTGCCCGACAGAGTCCATAATTGTTACCTAGATTTAGGTTTACCACCTGTAAATTACATTATGGAATGCAATGAATAAATTGAAATGCTTTTCCTAAATGGGGATCGAAGTTGCGACATTTTGCTCACAGTGGGTTTGCCATGGTGATAATGCCACTAGCCTATCCATACGACAGAATGGTTCGCGAGTTGAGCTGACCTGTGCGTGGTACCTCTTCGGCTGATACTTTTCTTCATATTTTATTCGATTTCTTACCTATGACAAATTCACATACACTCGCAGATGACATGGCTTTGTATTGG
This sequence comes from Trichoplusia ni, assembly GCF_003590095.1. Lineage (NCBI taxonomy): Eukaryota > Metazoa > Arthropoda > Insecta > Lepidoptera > Noctuidae > Trichoplusia > Trichoplusia ni. The sequence goes on from NW_020800318.1 coordinate 125,125, forward strand.
ATAAATAAGTTTCAAAATCGTATCAGTAGATAGTTTTCTATATTACGTCGGACATTGACTGCCAATCACTTTTCCTATTGCGGTTTTCTTAAGGAATTAACATCCATTTTATTTATTTATTTAAGAGATGTACCTACATTTTACATCTCATTAATAAAATGTGTTATTTTTTCCAGCTTTGTGTGAAAAGAAAAAATCAGAAATTTTGTCGGTACCTACCCTCAAATCTATTTATCACCCAACCGATTTGTTTTTCACTAGCCTATTTGTACGGAACCCTAAGAGTAGCGAGGTAGACTCGCACTTGACCGGTTCACTGTTACCTGAATATATCATGCTCAAAGTCTCTCGGGACCATAATATATGTTGACCATGTTATTTTTAACATACATAATATGTATTTCATTTATTGTTGTTTTCAACCTGTCAAACAGTATAATTTTCCCGTGCTAAATAAATACTTACCTATCATATTAATTATGTATGTAAATCAACCTACTCATATCAAAAGTTTTTCGTATGCGTAATTAATGATGGTATTGTAAATATATTCTATTCCTATGTAACATTTTGTATACGGATTGAGATTAAATTTTGAAATAACTTTGACTAAGGACCGTAATAGTAGACTCCATCATTCTCAATTTTAATACGTTGACTCTTTAACATACATAGTAGTTTGAATACACCATTGAATAATTCTCAGGTGTGCTGGTTTCCTTGTGATATAATCCAACACTATTTTACCTACTTCATAAAATGTAAAAAAATGGAAAATGCACCTAACACCTTGGACTTGGCAGGCTAACTGTGGTGCCACAAAATCTTCAGCTCCATAATATGTATGTATGTATTGCATGTATCATCGTTCCCCTGCCCTTAACCTATTTTTATTATTTTTGTTCGGTGCATCACGTTTTTCTTTAATACCAATAATGTCCGTCTATCTGGACTTATATACAGACTAGCTGTTTCCCGCGACTTCGTCCGCGTGGTTAGAAGATATAAGTTATGATTTATACCTACCCTGTTTTTTCCACATTTTCCATTGTATCTTCGCTCCTATTGGTCGCAGCGTGATGGTATATAACCTAAAACCTTCCTCGATGAATGGTCTATTCAATACGAAAATAATTAATTTCAATTTGAACCAGTAGTTCCTGAGATTAGCGCGTTCAAACAAACAAACTCTTCAGCTTTATGTATTAGTATAGATATATCTATGTAGCATCTTCATGAACAATTTCCATTAGATCATCAGCTCCCAGTACCCGGATAAAGAAGTTTTTACTAACTTTCTCCCGTTATCAGCTAATCTCTAGCAAAGACCCCACTTGGGAATTTATTAATGTATTCAACATAATTACAGACTTGTCAATCTTTCGATTCGTGAATAAATTATGTTTTCAAGGCTTTCCCACTTTGTTACGAAGATTTTGGGTAAGTATCTTTAAGCAATTAAGTAATTTTGTTTTTTTTTTTCAGTTTTTGAGTTATTACCATCTTTTTTGTTCGAAGTACCTATATTAACTATAATTATTTTGACTAACTCGTGAGATGTTTTCAGTTTTCTTTTTTTTTGTCTACTCCAACGAATGGGTATCAAAGACTTGCATTGTTTCAATTAAAAAGGTATAACTGTCTCTCTTTTGTTTTGTTTAAATTGTCAAGCCCAGAAGAAAGACTTTACAAAAACTGACCCTCTTCGGAGCAAAAACACTTTTCAGATTTTCTCTTCAGTTTTATCTAATGTGTCATGTCTGGCCATTCTCTCATAAACCTTTATAGACTGCGACAATGTTTTAACGCTAGGCTCTTTAATGACGTCCCGTATTTGACACCCATCCATATAAATACAGTGTCAATTGGTTTGAAAAAAAATATTAATAATTTTAAAATAAATATTCCATTTTGTTTGACCAACAGACTAATTTCTACCTCATTAATTAAATTCACAGATTCCATTAATAAGGATTTAGAGGATTAAAGTACCACACCCTTACTACTTAATTATGCCCCACCCGCGTTAAAACTTGAGACAAAATTTTATGTGTTCCGGTAATATAATTTTAATATGTCAATAACTAAAGTATTAACCTTATAACAACCATAGCTCGGGTAAAACCGGGCAGATAACTAGGGCATCATGGGTTGGTATTAAATATTCAAGTGACTCTACACAAATTCATATGCTCCCTGTTTCTTCCTATCTAGTGATATTAGGTGACTGCAAATTGAAATAAATAGGTATGAATATTTGAGCTACAATTTTCAATATACCTATAAATTTTAATTATTTAAATTAAACCTCTAGTTTTTTGAATTTCAAATACTTAAAGTATTTGCAATAAAAAAAGTCGAAAGTTAAAATAAAAAGCAAGAATTCACTAGTTTTCGAAAGAGTTGATTTTTTTTGTCCTGATACCACAATTATGTTACAACTGAAAACAGTAAAAATAAAAAAAACACACTCTTGCACCAGCAAAATTCAAAAAAGTTAGCAAATAAATGCATTAATATAATTTCAACTCTACGATATATTATTTATTTTTCATCTAACGAAATCCCAAAAAACTACCAACATCGACATTGTTTTCCCCTCCCTTTAAGGAGATTACTCCATATTAAATAATATAGGGTTGTCACTCAAACGGGGAAAGTCTCGTCCCCTTGTCGTGATACGATAAATAATTAACAAGTTACGACTAGAAGTTCAGTACGAAAAACTGATTTAGGAAAATGTTGTTTATTTCAATTTTGGGAATTAACTTTTTAACGTGTGCCTAATTAATGTTTGGTATTATTTTAAATATTTTGGTATTATTTTAATATATATCGAAAGCACGCTGTTAAGATAAACCTGTTCAATTATTATGATACTGACCTCTTTAGTCCGATGAAGTAATTAATAACTATAGGTGCATATACCTATTCAAAAGTTTCAGTTTTTTTCAAGCTACGTTACCGAAACTTAAATAATAAATCAGTATTAAGTTAACAACATAATTTTGTTTCGAAAGAAACTAACTACAAACATTTTTTTCCTAATCGTTAGGTCGTTTAAAAGTTCTGCTATATGCCAAAGTATTTTTCTTTCAAAGTAACAATTTACTTAGTAAAATATAAGCCTATTTACAAAACTACTAACTACAAGAAAATTGTTTGCGCAATTTATTCCGAATGACATTGAAATTCGACTTCGAGTAGAGGTTCTTTACATCATATAACTTACAACGTGAATATAACCTTAAAGGGCGTAGAGTGTTATTGAGACGGCGGCTAGGAAAACAGGAGATTAGAGCGCATGCGCGCTACGCCGCGTAGCAACTCGTAGCGTTACGTTTTACTACGCACCGTAGCCTCGTAGTACTCAATAGCACGTTTACATAAATACAGACTTTATTTTCCTGAGATAGAGTTTTAAATTGAATGTTTCTTCGTTACACCTGTCTGGATACAGTTAAATGTTCAGGGAATGTATTCGATGAAATGTCACCCATTTGATCATTGGCATAGGGTTGAAAATCGAACGTCGTTTTTTATTTATTTGAAACTAGTTTTATAAAAGTGAGCGGTTAATAATAAATTATTCTGGTACAATTTCACAGACGGCTTCGGTAACAATCGGTCAATATCGGAAAGGTATTAGTTTTTGGGAATCGGTTTTCTAAGCCAATAAATTTTGAATCACTTGGGAATGTTTTTTGGGACAGTTGAATAAACAGCTTTATTACTTAAACCCTACAAGGGCGAGTCAATATTAACCGTCTGTTATAATTCTCTTTACTTAAATATTAGAAATGTTGGTTGATTTACAACTGAAGGTTTTGAGATATGTATATTAAATGATTAACTGTATCATTTAAAGATAAACTAACCAAAATTAATTTGTACTGGAACAATAGCATTATACACATAATTCTTGAAATTAAGTATGCAGAGGTTCATATTCAGGTATCTCAGATTAATATTCCAAAATCACCACCACTAATCACCTACCTCGGTGATGAATTCTCTCCTCCTCCGATTGCAATCTGTTATTTTTATTATAATAATTAAATAAACAGCCTTATTTCATCACAGTACCAGGAAAATGGTAACAACCGAAAAAGGGGATGAGACGGCTTATATTATATCTTATGACCCTTAAGTTATATTGCGTACACCACAAAGGCAGCTACACACATGTCCACCATATTTGCACGTAATCGCACGTACACGTAACAACGTCACACACGTACTACGTCACGTAGTGTATCGTAAAAATATTACGTCATATGGATAAGGGTCAAATGAGTATGTTTGGAATTATGATATTATGTTGGAACATAAGGAAAAGTATTAATATATATATATATATGTATATTATATAAAATATGAGGGTGTTGTTGCTGTGGTCAAATCGTTAACTTACCGAATATGGGTTTAGGAACTTAGTAGGAGGCAATTTACTTTCTTACTTTACTCTTTTGCTTATCTTTTCAAATTTTGACGACTGACTTACAATTTAAAGGACATGTCTAAAAAAAAAATTTGATAAAAAAAATCCTAATGAACTAATGATGACAGTAAGAGAATTAAGTAGCGTCAAGTTAAAAATAAAAGTTTCTATCTACTCAAAAAGAAGAAGAATTGATCCTCGACTCAAAAAAGATTTATAAGAAACAATACAAGTTTTCTCTCAGTCCCTTTATATATAGGTAGAAACGAAAAAAAATCATTTAGTCTTTTTTGTAAGCCAAGGAGGCCTACGACCATTTGTCAAAGCACTATTGTTCTATTCGAGTCGCAATCTACTTCGCGTAGATCGACGTGCCTCTCCTTCGGAGCCACTAAGGTAGTGGTAAGGTAATGGTAAACCCTTAGATCAAATGAGGCTGTAGGCATAACTGATCAGTACGCGACGTGTCGTGGTTCGATCTACAATTAGAACAAGCATTTGTGTGACATAGTTCTTGAAGTCTACACATGTCTTGTGCATATAAATTGAATGTGTGCGAATTCCTCGGTGACACAAAGAAATGCCTTAGTACGAGAGGCTTTCATAAAGGAAAAAATACATTAACATCATTGGCCTAGCCTTTTCGGGTCGGCTCCCAGTCTAACCGGTTTCAGCTAAGTACCAGTGTTTTACAAAGAGCGACTGCCTATCTGACCTCCTCAACCCAGTTACCTGGGCAACACGATACCCCTTGGTTAGACTGGCTGTCAGACAGGAAAAAATACATTAACATTAAAAAAAATAACACCAAGGTGTACCTATATATCTGTTGCAAACTGGAAACGTCCCAACATCGATTCCGGACTTAAATGTATTTTCTAGACAGAAGCAAACAATTTATCACTTGGTACGCTGAGAGGAAAATGTCGCCGGAAAACCCAAGAATAAAATCTAATGTAATCTCTTTGATAACGGCGGTAGGTAGCGATCCCCGTAATACGCTATAGATACATATCTATCTATAGTTAATTGTATAGTGATGCCACAAAAATGAAGTACCTCGTCAATGCGTAATAAGTAAACCTGCAAAGATTTCTTGACTACACGAATATCCGAGTGATATAGGTCGTCACACTAAACTCATAAAGGAGAGGTTTCGCGGGTTCAATCTCCACGAAAGACAATAATTTGTGGTTGGTTCTGAGTCTGCATAGGTGACTTAAATGTTTGTGCATAACGTATATATAAAATAATTGAATGAACCTCTCTGAGTTTGTACAGCGTTAATAACTACAAGACAAAAATTGATTCTTTTTCAGAGGCTTATTTCGTCACGTGTACAAATGGCCTTATTCTCAAGTTCAGGAAGAGTGTCGTGTTTTCATAAGACGAGCTCCGTTCATTTTGAGTCTCATAAATGGCCGCACACTGTGAAACGCTCCATAAAATGTGATGACGCTATAGCATCATTACTTCGCAAACTTTTTCTTCTTTATTTTCGATGGTTTTTACCAATTACATCTGATGATAATAAGCTTGGTTGGTCATCTGTGACGGTAATTGGGCAGATAGATAAAGGGATGGATCGGAAATGGTTTGAGAAACACGACAGTTCAGTATATATTAGCCTGATGTGGGGCAAATTTTTTGCTTAAATTTTCTGCCTACTCCTGTGTTCATGAACACTCAAAAAATTATCTAGGCAAGATGTTGTTGTAGTTGTAGCTACTCTTCGCGGAATTCTGCAAATGCGTTTTAACCTGGTCCCTGAATATAGGGAACTGGGAAGCTTTTCGGTGGTATAAGTTTGACTGCAGGGGAGTGATAATCTGCGCAAGATGGCTGGCAGAAGCTGGATGCGAGCAGCTGAAGAAAGATCTCGATGGCGTGCAATTGGGGAGGCCTATTTCCTCATGGGCTGATGCTGATGATGATGAGTCAGATAGAGTCTGGCACACCTATTCGCCTTACCCATTGCCACGAGGGCGATTAGTATTTTCAGCAACTAAAAAAAGCAACTCTACTCAGAACCAGGTCGTCAAACTAGTCGTCAGGGTATTGTTCCTATAAATAGAATAAGTTATGCATAGCATTACCCAACTAGTGCTTCCAAGGGTCACTGCAACACAGCAACTAATTCAATAACAATTGAAACTCAACTTTACCACAACAAGTTTCGGTTGATAATTGAACAACACAATTTACATGCTAGCAGCATGTTTTAAGTGTTATGCTAATTTCAGTCGTGTAGCACATGAGTTAAAGTTCATTTTCAATTGTTGTCAAATTAGTAGTAGCATGCTAAGTTTTTAATTTTGACAACGAGTCCCTGACCTGGGAGCTTCATTTGTATAAGATGAAATTAGTCTTTTGGGACTTTGGGTTTAAATACCCTTGCTTTGCAAATTAATAATAAGTAGATAATACTTTATCAAGTATAAATTGTTATTTTTTTGTTGCACTATTCATAGTACGTTGTGCATTTGACAAGTTGTCAGTTTCATCAGCAAACTGCAAAAATAAACCTTAAGCCTTTGGAATAAAGACGAATTTAATTTAAAACAGAAGCTACGGTATATTGCTACAATTTAAAAGTGACAATTCTGTTTTATTTTGTTGGTTTATGATTCTGCAGTCTTTACTGCAGAGGATTGACGCTATGTATATAGTTTTGATGATAATATTCTCATATCATCTACTATCATAGATTCGTCATAGAATAAGGGTTTAGAAATATACTCTAAAATAGAAGAAAATTATTTCAATATTTAAATTTAAAGCCTTAGCGACTAACTACCGAAATATGTATGTCAATGCCACAGTAAAATCGATTTAGAAGATCGTCAATATTGGAGAGCCGATTGCCGCATGGAGCCAGTTGTGTATTCTGAAATGTCAATGTCAATGTACTGTCCCCCCGCCCCCCGCCCCTCACCCTGTTGCCACTCTGCAGTCCACCACATAGCTGCAGAAACAACGATATAACAAAAATAGAACAGTCAAACAACAAACGAATTACGCGTAATATGAAACTCACTAAAATCACATGACAACACAATTTAACCTATCTGTATACAAAACATAATATAGCCATTAACGTTCAAAGTTCACCCAACAAAGATAGAATAATTCGCCTGACGAAACAAATTTAAGACTAAAACAATAATAAATACCGCAACCCAGCCGTAGCGAACACATCCACACACGCGAACATTCATTTAGGCTCGGAAACGCGCAAAGATATATCACCATACCTAATGACAACCAAACAAATTACTTGCCAATTTCAACCCTATAACATGGCGTTAAAGTTCAAACGATCGAAAAAACAGATAAAACTATTGTTGATAAAATTTCGTCCTAATGCGGCGGTCATAAAGCTCAATTTGGTATGTGCGACGAATTCCGCAGAGGTGCGCATCTAGGGAATGCAAGCAATTAGGTACTTTTACATTGCAGATGTTCTCGATTTAAGAAAATAATACTCACCGTCCGTCGTTGAGGTTATATTCATCTTGGAGGACCAAGGACGCCTTGAAGTTTTTAAAACTTGAATTAAGTTTTTAAGTATTCAGTGTTTTTAAACTAGAGTTCAATGCACGGTGTCACGTTTAGTTTAACCAGGGTATGATAGATTCTGCGGCTGAATGCGGATAGCACAGGTCCGAGTGTTTACCTGTAATGTCCACCACAAATCACCGATAAAGAGCACTCACGAAACGTCAAGTTATTCAAATTCCGAACGAGCGACCGCACGCGGCCAAACGTCAACTATTGGCGCGAAGTCGCGAGCACTTGACAGGCGGCTGATTGATTCCGCGCGTTCGGAAACTCGCACACACTTGCACTTTACACCAAGGGCTGTATGATAGCCAAGATACGTTCGGATATCACCCAATTAGCAGGGAAGATGCTACTATGCGAGCAATCCGAAGCTTTTTGATAGTGTAACGACAAAACAAATAGTCCGGAATGAGTGAGCCACGGGCATGCGCAGTAGGCATTGCCGTATGCGTACTTTGTTAAGCCGTGGTTACCGATGTAGGCCGAGATAAAATTTTATTCACTTAATAAAATTCACATAAAAACAAATGAGTTCTTGGTAGTTTTTTTATTGGTACGTTTTGTTCTATTACGGAAATTACGCTTTAGTAATAAAAATAGACGTGTTTATATCGCCTCTATCTTTGGGTTTATCCGTTTATTTTCTCATCCCAATCTTTATCTATTCGAATTTATTTATTGCCTTTTTCGGTATGAACCTTTCATCTAAAATAATATTGTATTTGTTATAAATATATCATTGTGGCTTATTTCACGAAAGGTTGAATACCATTTCTTTTTTAAACAAAATAATTGCCTATTCATAACTTTCACACATAATTTTACCAAAATTAAAACACAAAAAAAATTACAAATGCTACTTCACCTATCATTTACAAAACACAAAAAAAAACATAGGTACCCTAGCAACAAAACCTCAAAAAAAAAAAATAACTGACAGCTATCCCTATTTTTTTTTTTAATAAAAACATGGCGTCTGTTTTCCCACAATATTTAAATGGTGTCGTATGAACGAGCCCCTACTGCAGCGCGCTAGGCTGGCACGTTCCGCGCAGGGCTGGGACTCTTGAGATATTTATCCGGTGACGGATACCTGACGCACACAACCGCACTTCACACACACGTGTACGCAATGTGTAATTGGATATTTTTTGTTGGTTATAATTTTTTGAGGACGAATTTTTGGTCATGCTTTTTTGTTTTTGGTCTCAGGGTTTTTTGTATAGGTATTGATAATTTATTTTAAAAGTAGAGAAGACTATGTTTAGAAGTTTAGGTTCTGTGAAAGATCAGGTTATTCATTATTTTATACTCAATACTTTTTTTAAACTCTATATTGTAATTTTTCAAAGATCTATATTTGATGTGAGTTTATATAGTTAAATGATCATATTGGGTTCGATTTTCGTGACAAATTGATGATCTAAAAAAATATTATGGCTATGTCTTTTAAATTATGTTTAAATTTCAGAGCTAAATAACTAACTCTCTTAATAAGTAAACACAATCTCTATAAACTAGAAAATATTATGCACAAAAACCTAATCTAATAAAGATAAAAATCATACATGCAAATGATAAACATACAAGAGGAAAAGTTCGAGAACTTTCCGAGTTTATCGATAAAACTTTGACCGTAACAACACTAGGAGCAAATAAAACTTGCTTATAACTTGAGAGTATTCTTAAAAATGTCGATAACTTCACTACACTACACCGAGTTTAAAATTCAAATATTTTTAGAAGGTAAATAAACTTGTGTGGAGGATTTTCCCAGTATGTGGCAACCGGGTTGTTGGTTTTAGAACTTTTGAGATACCTGCTTAGTAGTAGGTAAGTTTAGCTAGCTATGAGAATAAAAAGTTGAAGGAAATGATGCACTGTTTTGACTTGAAGCTGTGGAGTTTTGAATGAAAGTTTTGTTTGAGAACGTAAATTTTATCATCAAGACGAAATGCTTAAAATTTGGAGCAGAAAAGAAAAACAGAACGAGGCCTTATGGTAAAGAAACATTGACCCAGAAATAAATTAAATTGTCTTAACTGCACCTAACCACAGCATGAAGCAAAATCTCTTGTCATTCTCATGTATATACATGTACCCATATTTGCGAAATAAAGTTCATTATTCTTCAAGACAATTTCAATCATGGAAACAAGATGGCGTGCTGCACTTCCTAGAGTGCCCCCTCTCCACCATATCTTACCAAATCACTGTTTTTTTTTGTCCAAACAATAATTCTCCTACAATAACTATTTAACAGCATTAGGAGAAACCGCTAGCACCAGCTCTCACACCAACGTTCCTATTTACTCAGCTCTGTCATTCCCACCACGAGGCGTCAAAGTCAGTTAACTAAGTCTGAACAGGTGTCTTGTCGGGTTTTGTTTAATCTCAAAGTTAGCCGATACGTCTTGTTAGATGCGTAATTAATGTAGCTAGTTCTGCAATGTGGGTTGTATATGTTAGATGTAATTCTATATGTTATCATAGACTGACAAAGATCCTTATGTTTGACGTGTTGTCCAAACTGTGTCTTATTCCAATGTACGAGTATTTAATTATGATTTCAAAGAACAAAAAATGGCTGCAAAGTGTGTTTGAGCCTTGTTTAGGGTTCCCTTTGAAACTAAACTGAAGTCGCTCGAACCGTTCGGAAGCTATCATGCCAAAGACAGACAGGCACGTCAAACTTATAACACCCCTTTTGCGTCCAGGTTTCAAATCGGACTCAGAATAGAATAAGCCAACACAAAACATAAAACGTTCTTTTAATTATTGAGCGCTCACGAACAAATAAATACAAGTATTAGACGTTTCGCATTCACAACACAATTTCTTGGAGGATATCTTCAATTTCCTTGCAATTTGTTTCAAGATAAAGATCTTTCTTTTATATTTAAGAATGGAGAAAGATCGTAGTGTATCCATTACTTACAATTGTTGTGTTCTGCAGCCTCCCACCATCTCTTAATATAGTAAGGTTAAGAAAGAGAGACAGCGCTATTCGTCATGTCGTGCCTTCTCGCTCCCACAACTTCAAGTCTTATTGCTGCAGGCTTTGCTAGTTTTGTGCATTGAGTTTTGACTGGATACTCAACTTGGCATTGCATACTGAATAAAATAATGTAGACAATCTTTTAAGGCGTAAGTTTTGAAGATTCTTGCTGGTTTTCCTTCGTGAATGCAATCCAAAAACTAGAATAATGACTAATAAATATAATGCCTCGGAGGTGACTGGAAACGGCGTCCTTAAAATAAAAATTAACTTGATTTTGAATTTTGAGTTTTTCTGGTGATTGCAGTCTTAACTACGATGAAAAATAGTACCAATATGTATTTTCGTAGTTATTTTCTATCATCCTGAATTATAAGCATCCCAAAATAAATCGAAAACAAGAATGATGATCTAAGAAGTCTTCTGCCTCCAAATATTTTTCGGAATATAAGACCTTGCTATACAAAGTTGCCTCTCTACGCAAGCTTACTCCTTCGCCCTATAGGTGGCTTCAGTCGTTATATGTAAAACAGCAAGCATTGACACTTCAGGGGTTCGCCTCACCAATTCGTTCACCGCAGCAAAACTAGATGGCGTTACGTGTGTTTCTTACTCGAAAATTTGCGAGCCGATGAAATGTTTATTGAATGAAAATTGAAAATGTGAGGATTCATGCGATATGAAGATCAGATCATCTATCTCTATGTATTATGGGTTTGTATTAAAATCTAGTAAAGTTTTGAAGGTGACCTCAGTATTAAATGGAAAATCACGATGGATAAAAACAATGGGCTAAATAAAAGCGGCCGGAAATCGCAAAGGATAGAGTAGTTTGGAAGAGAAAGCCTTTGCCCAGCAGGGAGATCTACAACAGGCTATAAAAATAATAATAGTAAAAGAAATGCAGAGATCAGGAAAACGTTCGACAGGTCACTTTGCAAATTAACGAAACCTATAATTCTATGCATCAAGACCGGGATTACTAGGTATATAATGTATAAAATGCAATAACAATATATAAAAATGCAGGTATTCCGTTTTGGATTATGGATATACACCGTATGACTTATAAAAAGGTATTCAATAATCACAAACGTACATCTGTATTTATCTAACTCCATATCACTAAATGCAGTAATCCTAGACTATAAAAACAAAATCTCATAAACTTCCGTTCACAACTTTAGAAGCAGACTAAAAATAAGTAATTAACGGGACCACAATAGTTCTGCTCCACTCCACAAATGGCTGGACAAAATAAAGTATGGTCAGCAACGAAAGTCGGGTAACACAGTCAGATGTTCAAAACGACTGTAGAGGAAAATATAAGTTCCAATATGGTGGGATTAAGTACCATATAGGCATAATCCCTATAATAAGATTGACACTAAACACCTAGTACTCCATTCGTTAAGGTCCTTAATAATATTGTTGTCACAATAAAAACATACTTCAAATAAAATCGATGATATTTTTACGAGACTTAAAAAAATCGTCAAAATCGGTCCATCCAGTCCCAAGTTATGAAGTAACAAACATAAAAACAGACTAATTGATAACCTCCTCCTTTTTAAATCGATTGTAAAAGGTCACCAATCAAAAATGTATTTTGCATCAACAATGGTAAATTTACATCCTGTTAGGTCCTTATTTACAAACAGATCCTACTTATATTGTAAACGCGAGAGTCTGTATGTATGGATATTTGCTTCTCTTTTGTGCAAAAACGACTGAACCAGTTTCGACGGAACTTGGTCCACATAGTTTATAACCAGGATTAACACAGGATTTTGTATCTTGATTTCATGTTCAAATAAATGCGGACAACATCACATACATTGTTCTGAACCCAAAGTAAGTTGCTAAAGCACTTGTGTTATGGAATTCAGATACAACGAAGGTACCACAAACACCCAGACTCGAGAAAATGTACCCGCCCGGGGATCAAACCCGGGACCTCAGAGCTAGCGACACCTTAAAACCGGTGCGTGCGCCACTCGACCAAGGAGGTCATTTTCGATTTTTAGCTAGGATAAAATAAATGAACGACTGATATATGTATGTATTTCAGTGATATATTTGATTTGACTTGCTTTGACATCGTCATGAAAAGGAAACTACAAACTATAAGACGTGAATTTTACTAGTCTGTTTAAAACATTTGAGCACTTCAATTAGGGATTTTTTTTTGTTTAGGCGGGGCATCCTCATGGACACTTACTCCCTCGGGGAAAGAAATGGGTAGTGTCACACTCTTGACTAAACCTGAACCGCCGTGCTACTTCATCTGTGTCTTTGGATCGGTTTATGGCAATGCGTTGCAATCCTTCATACCCGATCCAATCAGGCCCAGCAAAATGTAATTCAAAGTACTGATTTCTTCATAGTACGTTGCTGACTGTACCAAGAAAGGTTTATTTTAAGTGAAGTAAACCAAGAAACGCGAACCCGGTAATCCGTTATAGAAATCTCTATATCAACACGCAAACAAAATTAGTAGGACCTAAGTATATAGCTATATGATTTTTAACCTTAATGTGACAGAATAGGGTCCTTTGTGTAATAAAATGGACGTGATTCGGTAATTTTTATATTGAACGAGTCACGCCTATTTAGATTTTGTGTTATGAATAGAATTTTCTGTGCCATTTTGATACGTTTCGATTTATTAAAGAAAAATGTTGGTGTTTTTTCGACGTCATCATTCCCGGTAATGTGATAAATTTACAAAATAATAAAACATATTCAATATCAATAATTGAACAACCTGAGGGACTTAGCAAAAAAATGTCGCTATTTCTTTTAGATAGTATGCTTTATACTTTATTTTTCCTTCAACTTAAAATTGTATAGTGCTATTTTGGTTACCTTAAGCTGAACTTTGATCGGTCTCAATTAAGGTCTGTTGTGACCATAGAAATCTAAATAACAAGGTAATAGAAATGGCATACACCGCGGCGATCTATCGAAACGCATGTCGCCGGTGGGCGGGGCTTCAACACATTCACAGCTAATAACTACGCAATCACGCAAACATTAACATCGAGAAGACCAAGCAAACAATACTAGGTCGTACGTCTAATGCAATAAGGTTGACTTTGTCGTTGTATGGATTTACTAACTCACACAGTCATTGCATTTTTTTGCATTAGTTGTAGTGATTACGTAAACTACACTAGGGATTGACTACGGATCCGAAATATAATGAAAGACGAAATTATGAGTGACAATGTTTTTTGTTGTATTCTTCTATGGATTACATTATAATATGTACCCACTTACAAAAAAAAAAATTCGCTAATTGTCGGTTGACAAAAAAAATATTATTAAGAAATACTTGGTACCTAGGTAGGTTTGGTATATACGGTGACTTTTTAGTCGTCTTACAAAAGCAGCCCTGTTCATGTATCGAATGACTAGTAAACGTTCATAATAAAAAAATAGGTATTTATGAGATTCGGATAAGTTTAAATTGCAATTTTTATTCAATGCTATGCTATAGCGCAAGGCGTACTTTTTGAAACATTCAGTTGCGAGCACGGTCCGAGCCGTAAAAATGGAGAGGGGCGCGGGCGGCGGCGGGCGGCAAGTTATCAAGCATGCAACTAATTTCATAGTGTATATTCGGCCTAAGTTGTAGGGTACCAATTTCGTTTACCCGTGGTAGTAATCCACTTGTCTTTTGTATTTATTTGCAACCTGCGGGATTCTGAAATAAAAATATATTCAATAATATGTTCACAAAAACAAACGACTATTAAAATTGTTACTTTTCGTATACAATGTTAATTTTGGATAATTTGTCCGCACTTAACCACATCACTATTTCCGACAGTTTTGTGCGGCCGTACCACTACAAATACGATCGCATTGATAAATATTATTTTTCGTTATACATTTCTTTTTTTACAACGGTGCATTTCTGTAAGTCTCTTACTGCAGAGGCAATGATTAGTAAAGAATGCAATTGTTGCAGGATGGTGCGATATAAATATGGTTTATAATGAAGGATATGTTTTGAAATTTAATTTTGCAATAACATCAATATTACTGCAATAATTTACTAACCGATAAAATGTTATCTATTTATTTATGTTATTACACGATGCAGATGAATTTCCAGCCTGAGAAACGCCGCAAAACACCATTTTTAGTGGTTCTTGCTGTGACGACGTTCCGCGAGCGACTGAGCGTAAGTTCGCGCGCTGGTGTCGTCCAAGACACCAGTGTGGCGACAAGGTCACGCGGCGTTGGCACTTCTATTACCTTGTTATTTAGATTTCTATGGTTGTGACTAATACTGCATTCAACGCTATAAGACGCACAAAGAGCGAGATACAAAGAAATGAACGTAGCGAAATCCAATAGATCAGAGTACACGTATTAAAACTGTTCAGTAGAGAACAGTCACAATAGTACAGTTGTCAAATATTGTGCTATCAGGACAATTTTAAGCAAATCATCACGCTGCGACTAATAGGAGCGAAGATACAATGGAAAATGTGAAAAATCAGGGCAGGTATAAATCATAATTTATATCTTCTACCCACGGGGACGAAGTCGCGGGCAACAGCTAGTTTACAATATATCTATCACCACATCTTAAAGCCATATTGCAGGTGTGGAAGATAGATGCCTTTCCATACCGTGTATAGCTCTGTCACGCTTATAAAAACACAATAATACCTTTAACACGTAGCCATAAGGCCCCTAATCGTATAAATGAGGAAAATGCTAAGTCATAATAACCTTTAAACCACACAGTAGCCCGTCTCAACATCCATTTCTTTTCGTAAACTAGTTTAGTGTAATTAACTCGAAAACGTGAGTCGTTTGCGTGTGATTGTCGATTTATTAAAGTGCCAAACGATTATTTAGTTGAAGTTTCACGTCAGGAGCAAGTTAATTATTTATTTCGATAGGTAAGTAATAATGATTTGATGTATTTTTTATGTAGGAACAAATACAACAATCTGTTAAAGGTTAGTAATGTCATATATTTGATGGCTGGCATTTTTTTTATATTTTCTCTAAAAGAACAGTGGGGTCTCTGCTTACTATTTTAAATTGATTTTTGAATAATATTTTGAATCTGACTGTCAGTCTGTGGCATTGTTGCTCCCGAATGGATCGAGTGGTTGCTTTTGCGTTTATTTTAATTTAAAAAGTGGTGAGGGGTGAATTTTTTAACTATCTTAGGTTTTTCAATAGGGATGACGACATTTTTTTTTTGCAGTGTCTGTCTTGTAGTTTTTTGTATAATAATGGACACGTATTTTTTAATTTGTCCCGCAAACATAAATTGACCAAATTACAGTGAATGAAACTTACGCGTGACGTCACGATTGAGTAAAATTTTACTCTATCGTACGTCACAAGCCCCCTCTCCTAAACTTTAAATCATCTTTGTCAATTCTCGTATTTCTGAAAAAGGAAAAAAATACGTGTCTCATACTTTTCAATTATCTAACTGAGGGACTAATGGGATTTTTTTCTTTTTATACCTAGTCATGATCCCTATTCTTTTGTAATTTAATTCGGATCTGTGTTGTAAGTTTTTTTTACATAAAATTGTACAGAACCCCCTAATTCGCAAGTTAAACTTGCACTTAATTTGTTTTAAATTATTTTGTTATTGAGTATCACCAGGTACTTAATTATTATAAGCCTCAAAACCAACAATAACGATGATACGATACCACGAATCATTTAATTATATTTATCTGACAACAAAACGTTGGACTCAAAGCAAAAATTTAATTTTATATAATAAAGCGGTCATATATTTTGTGACCTGTTCAATTTACACCACAGAGCAATAATTTTACACATGACTCACTTTTATTACGTTACTTACTATCTTTTATCACTCATTTCATTCCAACATGTTTTATTATAATTTTTATTAAACATTTTTATCAAAGAAAACTAGGTCCATATTTACCAATCTTCGACGAATTTACTGCAATATATCTTTCAGGCCTAAATTAGGTATGAAGGTTTATTCACAAAGCCAATCATTTCAAAACAATAAATTACTAAAATATATTTAATATCGTCTTTACTTTTTGTCCTGCTTTATTTAATTTAAAACTGCGCGAGGTGTCGTTTCATTAAACCCCTCGTAGGACAAATGCTTCTTCCGAATCTGGGCCTGTAACTTGAAGGTTACCAAGAAGCCATGCTACACATAGCCTCCAAAAGCTGCAAATCTACATATTGTTTTTTTTTCCTAAACAGCTCTAAACTATTTATGCCTAGATAGGTATATTTTGACAGCATAAATAGCAAGTTAGCTGGCAGTGTGAAAGCAAGACAGCGCAATACTCGGATCATCTTCTCTTTTCGACATATCAACAGCTTTCTCAAGAGTCTGCACTAAAGGTGTAGACCTAAAATCTTAAGTACATCGTGAAGATTTGTAGCATGTAAATCATTCCGATACTGGGTTTTTGGAATTATGTCCTGATAAGCTATGTAAAATAATGATAATTTTATGTGTTTTCCTGAAGGTCCTGAATATTCTTCTTCATTGAATACACATTTATACAGAGGAAGAAAGCCTAAATTTTGAGATCGGCTTTAAGAAAATGTTTTGAAAAATACTTATGTTTGTAGAAAAGTCTGGTTCTGTTCAACATGCTTTTCAAAATGAAATTATTTCGCCATTACAGTATACAACATTTAATAATACTTTCTTCTTTCGAGATACCCCAGATTCCGTAGAAATAGAATAAGGAATTTTTTTTTTCAAAAAAATATATCAATCATAAAGAATTTCGTAATCTGCGAAAAGTCAATCATCTTTTTTGAGATGCAGTCAAGTAATAAGGTTCCCTTTTGGGTTTGAAATTTGCCTTCAAGGTCAAATCTGTATTTAATAAATACTTCTACTCGATTATCCAAGCTGTACATTCAATTTGACAGGTCAAACTAGAACCGTCCCAAGGCTAAGAACAAGAAATCTAAGTATATTTACTAAAATCTAAGGTACCCGACAAAATAAACTCCTACATACTAGGTTTGACCTAATTACATCACCTCAGTCCTTCATAAATCAACAATGAGAGAAGAAAATGAAGAATTATCTGGGAATCCTGACTAAAATCAGTCGAGACTATCTTATTCCAAGAGCCTACCATATTTGAAAGTGATATTATTTATGTGTGAAAGAGAGCTGCTCTATATTGTATACTAGCTGTTGCCCGCGAGTTCGTCCCCGGGGTTAGAAGATATAAGTTATGATTTATATCTACCCTGTTTTTTCTACGTTTCCATTGTATCTTCGCTCCTATTAGACGCAGCGTGATGGTTTATAGCCTAAAACCTTCCTCGATGAATGATCTATTGTACACAAAAAAGAATTTTTTGTACCTGTACCTGTAGTTCCTGAGATTAGCGCGTTCAAACAAACAAACAAACTCTTCAGCTTCATATATTTGTATATTAGTATAGATATAGATATGATGACGGAATAGACAGTAGAAATATATTTATTCTGTTGGTAAAAAAATTGTCGTGTTTTATATTCACCTTATCTGAAGGATTCTGATAAAGATAAAGATGAATTATCTTAATAATCATTCATATTAATGTTGATATAAAAAATGCAAGTAGGTCTACTAATATTAGAAACGCGAAACTTTTTATGTAAAGGATGCACGGATGTTTGTTCCTTCTTCTCGAAAAACACTGAACAGATCTAGACGAAATTTGGTACACAGATAGTTTATAACCAGAACAAATATATACCATCACAGTTTTCATCCCGATTTATTGCACCCACGGCATCATTTTCGATCTGTTAAATATACCTATTTGAAAACGTTACAAAATTATCATCGCACCCTAATAAGTATTCGTCACATCACTTAAGAAATGGAATCTCACATGTTCTTGACACCCTGTCCCAAAAAACCATAATCTTAACCTACCTTGGACTCGAAACTACCCGTCGTCCTCAATGAATTTGAAGTGACCAAACCATTCAGCTAACAGCACAGTCAAAAACCTTTATTTGTGGCCCCTTGTAAAGTCAACTACACTAACTTTATTTGTTATTTAGTATGTGTATCAAGTGCTATCCTAAACAGAAGACAATCAGAGCTGTGCTGACACCACTGATCATTAGGACGAGTCGACACCGACGCTTACCCTGTATACTAATCAGGGCACAACGCAATTACAACAGAACTTTAAGTCTGTGTAGACTTGGAGTGAATGCTGATGCTATTGTTGTGTGGTTTAAAATGTTTGTTTATTGGAAAATGTGAGTTTTTATTTATTCTGTAGGTGTAACAAAAGGAACGTTTTTTGATTATTTACGTTGAAAAGCTATGTTTAATTTTTCAAATTCTATCTTAAAAACGTTAACAAGGTAAAATTATTTTTAGAAAAAACACCAACTATATATACCCACATGACAAATTATTTCGTGAATGTTCTATTTCTGTGCTCTTTTTTTGAGCCCCCACTTGAGTATTCAGGCATTCAGTTCTTTTTCTAATTCTTCTTATTCCCACAACTTTTATACGGCTGAGCCAATTTTTATAAAACTTAGCTAAGAACACTCAAAAAAATGTTCAAACTTCTGTATTCAACTGTATCGTACAAACAAACACCTCTACCGACAAGGGACTCTACACTCTACCACAAACAAAATAAAGTCCTCAATCATTTGTTACATCTAAATAGAGATTTTATTAGGCGGTTCGTCAAATGCAATCAACGTCAAAATTAGACAGCAGCGCCACAGATTATACAAAAGGGAACAATTCCTTTTTCCTACACAATGTTTTGTGAATGTAAGGAGGTCCATACGAATGGTTTAGTTTGCCTGTTTTATACGAACTAGAGGAAATTAGTATTGCTGTCTGGCTCTCTCTTGTTAAATGTGAGAGGGATGGATGATACGTGAGTCTTTTTAAGGGAATTTTATTTATTTGTGTGCTACTTGAACTGTGATGTTTTAAAATGTACCTCAGTTGATGGTTCAAATAAGGCTGATGGTCACAAATCTTTAGCTATTTTACTCTGCAACTCATGTTTAATTTAATAAAAGACTGCAATTTATCACAACTAAAAAGTTATTTCACCACTTTAGCCAAAAAATGTATTAAATGATAATAAAAGAAAAAATACTTTTAATCGCAACAGACGTGACAATAGCAAACTTCGCTTGCACAGTGTAAAAACGACTCTTATGAGGAAAAGCATCTTCTGTATGGCCCCCATTATTTATAATAAAATACCACAGGCTTACAGAGATTTAAATACAAATTTGTTAAAAAAAAAGATGCGAAATTTATTAACAGACAAGTGTTACTATGATATAAACGACTTCTTGACTGACATTATATGACATTTGTACTACTTAGACTTTATTATTCCATTGACTTATTAATATTGTTATTATTTGTATCTCTTTTCATTCACGGGCTAACTTCATGAGAAGAGACCCGGTCCTTTTTAAAGGCTTGAACGGGGACACAGGTCCAACGCACAGAGGCCTTCTTGAGAACTTTAATATACAATGTGATGGGGCATCTACTAGGGATAATTCACCTCCGCTCTATGGGAGAACAGAGATGAAGAATCCAAAGTAGATGCAAAACTATTGCAATATGTATGTAAAACTAAATAGGCTATTATATAAATGAGACATGTTAAGTGGACCAGTTCCTTAAAATTATTCGGAGAACTATGGCACCTGCCTTTTTACACATGGTGATGCAAACAATTAGGCAGGCGGTGACTCGCCGCTCACTAGATGGGCCCCCTATAATACCGTCACGATTGACAGCAGGTGGGCAACACCAGTGCGAGCGGCTAGGGGTGTAGAGAGGTGCGACACCGATTTCACCATCGTGGGTCACGGACCCGGAGCGGGTTTCCTCGTTATTACGCCATTAGACAGTTAAGGCAAGAAAGAGCTGGGAGTCCCCATAAAGAGTGACCCCCTGGGGCATTCAGGTTCCGTTGTGTCGCTACTCACAAACAGCAATAATTGTTATTATTATTATTATTTGATTTACTATAAAAAATAAAAATTGTATCAATCTTAATAATCTTAATTTCATAATCTTGTGTTAAACTTTTCAAAAATTTGTATGCCTTAATAGGCAAAACATGTACGTGCTTAACTTACTGTATCAACATCTTGCATGCTTAATTTGTATGTAAACACATGTTTGACAAATAAAATTATCTTTATCTTTATCTTTATCTTTAATCGTTTTTATTTTTGTAAAACGTCGTTGTTATTTCTGTTCTGATTTTTTTACAGGGCTGTTATGAAAAAAACATCTGTCTGTTCGTATCACTGCTCGTAGAAGGAAACGGGTGTTATTAGACTCTTACTGACTATTTGAAAGTAAACCTGATTCATCATAAACGGCACATTAAGAGTTACCTAATACACTGCCAACCTTTCTTTGCATATTACCTTGAAGATTGCAAACTACTTATTCAAGCCTGAAATGCTGAACTATGCTAAATATGCCAGCCATTAAACTTTCAGACTAGGTGACAAAGTAACACCGTTCAATTATGCAAGTTTATTTCTGTTTAACACTGCATGTCGAGTGGTGTTGTTGTTGAACTTTTGAGGTGAAAGGTGTGAGTTCAAACCTTGATGTAGATTTTGTGATTGTTGCAAATGTCGAAATGTATATTTTTAGGAGTAATCGAAGGAAAAGTTTAATATAATGGAGGGTCTTGTTCTGAAGTTCTGAATTAATGGGATAATTGTTGTAATTTTGTTGTTTCACTATCGTGGTTCATGAGATACAACCTGTTGACGGACGGACTGATATATAGACGAATGGACTGTGACCTGAGTGTGAGCCTTGCTAGAGTGCCTTTGAGTACAGAAACCGGAAAACTTAATAGTTTTCTGTGAATATTAATAGTAATACTATGTTAAATGAGCAAAACGATTTAATTTTTGGACGACTATGTAAATACAAAGTAAATTATCTAGGTTGCTCAGAGATTATCAGAAGACTGTATCTGAGTTACATTTGATTTCCCGTAAAGATTTTCGCATTTAACCCCAGCCGAGTGGAAAACCTAGGTACAACACTCACACAGAAAGATAAAAGTACGTTTAAAAATAGTTATGCAACTGAACCTAGTAAATAAGGAATTGAGGCGCATCATTAAAACTTCGGCAAAGTTCGTTTTTCACGAACATATCCGAAGGCTGACTAAGAACTAAGCAAAATCTACATTGGCTTCTATTTTACGTCCATAATTTGTCAAAGTCAACTCCTTTTGTTATGAAACTAAAAAATGAGTTCACCGAACTAAAATCGTGGCTACGATTAATAAATACGTAAATAACAAAAGAGGTCAGGTCATATAATGACCTCGGATTATAACAGTTTGCGTCGTATCCATTGCCGGATCAATACAGCTTTTGGTGTGACCTAAGTGGATTATACCGGCAATGTATAACGCTGTGTTGAGTAGAATTTTGATCGGTTTTTTGCTTAGTAGGGATTAAGCTGCGTGTTTACTGGTCGCAAATGGTAATTCTTCATTTATTCATTCGGATGTCGAAAGTTTATAATTTCATTATATTTGATTTTTTTACCCTTTTGTAAGGAATATACATAAATGCTTTGTTGTAAAAAAGTTTACAATTTAAGTCAATTTTTCAATACATCGTAAAAATAAAATTTATCAATTCTTTACTATAATGGGAAAAGAACTTAGATAATCATATTTCAAATACCTCATATTTTTGAAGATTTATATTTACCTGTTTCATAACACCATTTTGTACTAACTAACAACTTTGAATAATACTTCATCCCCTGTTTTTTAAAAAAAGTATCAAAATACTTCAAGGTCATCTATCTCCCTTTTCAACTCCTCTACAAAAAAAAAATCATAACTATAACCGAAACATGGAGGAACTCGTTAGTACATAGGCATCAAGTAAAATAAATGCTCAGCTTTTTTTAAGTTTATGATTCAAATATTTAAGAAAACCCGCGACACAAGGACTAAAGACCTTAGAGCGGGCATCCAAGCCACATTTCCAATACGAAAGCACATCAAGGAGAGAATTAAAAATGAAGAAATTAGACAGCGAGACGATTTTACAAAAAAGGTAATTCCATAAAACCTTATAGAAATAAAGAAAGGAAAAGCAACCAATCAGCTAAACTATAGCTCATAGATCACAAAGATCAAAACCCAAGAAAAGCAACATACAAAAACATACCTTATACAGCAAGTTGACCGATTTTATTACCGGATCCCACCTAACACCGCCTCGGGGAGTTTGTCGCTACAAACTATAGCAGGCATGTCTTACTGCAAACTTCTAAGATTTGTTGTTGTTTACCAAACTTCCCATTTGTCGTCGAACTATAAAGAATTTGCCGGTAATGAACGGTGAGTGTTCCGAGTTTTGTATTAACTTCGTTATAGTTTTATTATGTTCGGTTTTCGTTTTGTCTTTCTGTGTATATCTGACGGTAACTTCAGCATTGTCTATACAGGTAAAAGTTAGTTCATTTTTAGACGACATTAAATTCTTTTTGATAGAAGAAGACAGAGTCTGATCATATTCCAAAGCAGCTGAAATCTTTCCATTTGTACGACTAGTTGATCAAAAGAAATGAAACGACTGAAAAGAGAGTGAACATTTTTTTAATGTTAGCGCAAAATAGTTTAAGTTTAGTGTTTTAAGTATTCGGTTTGCACTAATATAAGACTACAGTAAACAATGCGATTTTAGTCAGTTTTCGTTTAGTCAATAGTATGTATAAATAAAAATAATCTGTCAGTCAATGCTTTGCCTGTCATGTTTTATAAGAGCCTCTTAATTCATTTTTGTTTAGTAGTCACATCAATGTAATATAATAACAGCTTAACTTCCAAAAAATATCAATAAATTAAACATAAATATTTATACCCCACCATTTTCTTTTAATTTCCCCTGAAGAGGCCGTCGAACACGTGTTTACCCCGCATACTTTCCCCTAATTACTTCACCATAATAATATATAGCAATACAGCTTAACCCGCTAATGCTCACACGCATTAAACACATTACACTTCGTGCCACTTTCATGAAACTGCTATAATCATATAACAATATTCAAATGCTATTAAATTGTTGTGATTAGGTTGCGATAACCAGTCGCAACCTAGATTTGGTTATCAGATCGGTGCTGGTTGCCACGCTGTACTTTACAGGTTGTGGGTACGTTTACGAGTTGTTGGCTGAGCGGTTGATGACTTCATTGCAGTTTGATTGTTCTACACTTGGGAAGTACATTTATAGACTGGTAACTCGATTTAGTTAATTCTTCAAAAAAATTGTAAACTATTGTAGTGTGTCTTTTGGTATAAAAGTTGCACGTGACTAAATACCAAGGTAAAACAGCAATAAAGGAAATGAAAATGTGTCACTTAATTTACGTAGCCATAACTTAAAGACTCCATAATTTATTTCATCGGTGTATGTACAAAAATTCACATCATGATTGTATACCCTTTTGTAAATACCTAAACAAATAGAAAATTACGCGTTATATAATTTTAGAAAAGTAGTTGAAACCAATATAGCTTTCTTGGAAATATTGTTGCGATTAAATCTTTTTATTATCCCTTTTTAACGTTATTCATCACTCTTTCAACTGTTTTTCTCTATCTGCATTTCTTTTTGGTATTATAAACATTGTTTTGAATTCTACACTTGCCATTTTAGCAGCTCAATCCAAAAAACAAACTCCAGCTACTTCTAGTTTAAAATTATATTGCCTTGCATAAGTAAACTTGAAAGAATTGATCCAGCACCCAAGGTAACTGAGAAATCCAAGCTAAAGCCGGCGGTCCCTCGATGCAAATCACCCTTTTTATACACGGAAGCTTAGATATTTTAAAAAAGAAATTTTGGCATCTACCACCGGTAGCTTCCAGCAAGAAAGTTTGAGTTGTGGGAGGAAGACGCAGCTATTCACTGCGTTTTGCAGTGTAGCATGCTATCTTGCTTACACAGCTGCAAAAGAGATGTTGGTAGGAAGGCAAAATGAACTGATATTGGAGTTTTGTAATCAACTTTTAAAGCTGTCATAGTTTTAGTTATGTTGGTAACGATATTTTTTGATCGCAGATATTAAAAGTTTACGGTTCTTACTTTACGTATGTGTTTTAATCTCGTTAAGATAGAAAATTTTGAAGAGTTTTATTTTTAGGTTTTAAAAAGTTAACGTTTGGAAATCTCGCGATAATTTTGTTTCCTTATTGTGCGCTTTTTGATACAAGATATACCCATAAATATTTATTCCATTCGGGATGAATGCCACTTCTGGTCAAAAAAAATCATCATAAACTTATTGAAATTAAATTCAACCTCTTTTTTTAATATATTTCTACGGTTCTAGAAGCCCTGCATTGTATAGCTTTTGCTGCATTGAACATAAGCCATATGACCTATAACCTTAAGCTAGAAATTAACACTTCACATGTTAACTATGGAGGTCTAACATAATGCCCTTTCGCGACTGGAAACTTGTAAACTAATGAAATCACAATGTTGTCGAAGTTGAGTGCTAAGGTCGAGTGCAGACTCGTGTTGAATTAGAACTATAAGGGGGATATTGGAAACCTAAAAAGCTAGGAGAAATGGCTGGAGAAAAAACAGTTTTTTTGCTTTTTAAAGAGAGATAATAAACCATCTACGGTATAGCATCCAATTCGCATATTTTAGGGGAACTAGATGTGAATCGAAAATTAAACAATAATCTCAGCCTAGAGTGGTCTTCGG
Source organism: Trichoplusia ni (assembly GCF_003590095.1). Lineage (NCBI taxonomy): Eukaryota > Metazoa > Arthropoda > Insecta > Lepidoptera > Noctuidae > Trichoplusia > Trichoplusia ni. Next base: position 150,913 of record NW_020800318.1, read on the forward strand.
CTGGACAAGGATCTTTCCCAACTTACGCCGAAACACCCGACATCCAGTCCGAAACAAACATATTATATAATTATAGATTGAACTTTCTCTCTAAGCGAGGTATTTGAAATATAATGTTTAATTACGAAATTGGTTATCTGTCCAACCTCTAGGGCTATTCCTTCTAGCAAAGGTGTCCAAATTAGTTTGCTAGTGATAGCATCTTGACTAGGGAATAATGTTTTTCATAATTCACCAATTATCAGTAAGCTTGTGCATCAATCAATTTTGTTCCAGAAAAACATGAAGTATTCTTGTATGTCTTCAATTCAGTGTCGTTGGTAACATAAAACAACAAAAAAAATACCAGTAGTAGTCTAATAGGAAGGGTTAAAACAGTACCAGTATTGGGGGTTTCCGTCTTCCGATATCTCTGTACTTTCGTCCGTTCGTCTCCTAGCTTAACAGTTAATTTTTTCGCAGATGATTTATGTCGAAATCAGAGTAATAGAATAGATTGTGGTTAAAAACAACGTTGTTGGAGGGTGACACATTTGTGTTTTAAACCCTCGACAACCGAATTATCTTTAGCCTGTTTGTACGGAACCCTCGGCGTCACGAGTCCAATTCTGACTACACTTAACTATATTTTTTCTCCAGATCTCACCGTTATGCAACAAGCCTTACAGAATATAATTTCAGTGTTGTGTTTACTAGGAAACTTATTACTTACTGCTTAACGAGTTTTGCGGCCATTGAATAAGTTTGCGCACACACTGTCGACACACAAGTTCCCCTGTTGTTTGTCAACGTATTTATTGATGCATTTTCAAATATTGCGGTTTATTTTGAAATTTAATCGAAGTTCTACCTTAACAAAGTATTTATATTTGTAATTGCGTTTCTAAACTTTATATTTGAAATGACTTTTAATAAGTTTTGGATGAGGAAGTCTGAAGTGATGAAGTGATGGTGTTGATATCCAACGACTTCAATAACTATTCTTATTTTGGACTTGGTGATATTAATGTAACCGCAGTTTATGCAACTTATCTTCTAGAAATCTTCTATTCTTATGGTTTGGTGTTGCACCTGGTATCGGAGTTTAAAACTCCCGCACACCTCTGACATGGGTATTTAAAGACTAGATTAACTTCTTTTCTTCGTCTTTTCTAGCCTATTCTTGTAATGGGCAAAATTCATCTCCCTATCGTCTTTTTTAAACTCGAACCTTTTTAAACCAACAGCAAAATTTCAATTTCGTGGATTGAACTGTAAAAGAAAAGAAAAAGCTGTCCTTAAATATTAGCAATAAGGCCTCTTGAAATCAACGATTTTATACCAAATATTTTCGTACAAGACCCTCAAAATACTAAACAAATACGAAAGAGGTCTAAAAAACATTATCCTAACAGGTATTCCGTAGAAGTCAGTTCATATTACGCGATGGTAATTCAACGTCAAATCTCATGATAACCGATATGACAGGCCGTTGTGTGGTTTTGGAATTCAGATGGAATAAGCTCGTTTTGTATTTTAGGACGTAAATGCGATTACTTTTGGGAATTTTCGGTCTTGATTTTGAGGTTCAGGTTTTTGAAGGTTAGGTGATAGTTTTCGCTGAACGCACTTTGCTCTTTGGGCATGAATAAAAATTAGTGTGAAACACGAAATTTTGTTCTGTGATGTCCCGTGTTTATGACTGGAATGTTCGTGTAGAGACTGAAGTCATTGGCAAACTCTAAAAAGTAAAATGTAAAAGTGACACTACCACACCTGACTACTTACAGAATAAATAGTTTCTGGTAAAAAAAATAGTCAAAATTTGAGATTGCCGAAGATATTATGCCAAAATTATTTAAAAGGGATATATAATACCACAGGGAAAGGTTGGCCAAACCTTCCCTATAGAGAAAGACGTATGTGAACTAACGTAAATACTACTGTTTTTTTGTAAATATAATTAATACTATTTTTGTCAATCAGCAGTAAACTTGGGGATTAACCAAAAAGGAGTGAATTAAAATACTGCACTTTTTATAAAAATCATTTAAACAGTAAAAATCTATCAACTAATTGAAAAATGTTACATAATATAACTCTAAAACAATAAAACCAAACCAATTCGACCCCAATTATACTAAATCAAAACTATCGATTTCGAAATCGATACTCGATTTTCGCAGGACCAATAAGGTTTTACCTCGTATCCTATTATTGTCCTACACCATTACTGTCCTACAATCCTACAAAGTTAACAGAATCCGTGTGGAACGTGATCTAGTCCTCTTGAAATTAGCAAGCTGCCCCTGTTTTTATTACAAGGTTGAAACATTTTGGGTATTTGTGGGTATTTCGCGCTGCCATAAGGGTTAAGCGGGTTGGGTGTTCAGCTGAACGTTTTATTTTGTCACCATTTAACTAAGGCTTATTTTAATTTAACTTTCTTCTTAGTGTAGTAGTGGAGGCTGCATTAACCGGGAGTTTGTTTTACCCTATAATTGGTTTTGAAGGCCAGATAAGCAGTCGCTTCAAGAGAATATAATAATATATAATATAATATATAATATATCCTGGGACAACTCACACACGGTTATCTGATCCCAAGCTAAGCAGAGCTTGTGTTATGGTAACCAGACAACTGATAAACTTACTTATATATTTCTAAATATATACATAATATAGATAAATTACACCCAGACACAGAACAAATGATCGTGCTCATCACACAAACATTTGTTCTGGGTGGGAATCGAACCCACGACCTCCGGTATAGCAGTCAGGGTCACTCATTATAGAAGGATGACATGCGTCAGAAACTGGTGACATTTGAAGCATATCGCGAAATGGCTTGAAAAGCCAAAATGTAAATTTAGGCTTAGGAATCCCTGACATTAATATGGCAAATTATCAATATCTCTGATTGCATAGGAGTTCTAGTTCCGAATTTAAAAGTAGATTTCTGTTCCCAAAGAAATTCTCTTCTATACCTATACATAACCTCACATACACTCATAATCGTAATACTTAATACCAGCATTGAAACCGAATTGGTCTTCCATTTAATTTTATATATACCCACATATAAAATCCATGTTCCACTTTCTCATATCCATTCTGAACCTCACATGGACCACAAGTATTTTTTTAATTCACGACACGTCCACACGCGCATAAGACGTCGATTTTAGTAGGGATTTGTCCTCCTGAAGATTATTTCGTCCCCCCCAGGGGGAGGGATCTAAATCGAATCGGTTACGTCACAAGCACATTAAAGAGGAGGCCTTAAATACAGAGGGAGAGTACGCAATGAGAATAATTCTTTTGTTTTAGCGATCGTTTCCAATTGGCAAGTGGTGTTGTGTAAGTGTGTCCATTTTGGACAGAAAATATTTTTTATTAAATGATGTAACGGTTTACTCACGCGTATTTATCGGGGTAGCCCGACTAGTTCGACTCGCGATCCCGCCGCGTCTGCTCATGATTAAGGACTCCGGTTGGGTCCGAAACTAGTCGGGCTACCCCGATAAATACGCGTGAGTAAACCGTTACATCATTTAATAATGAATCAGTCTCACGATAGTTATTATAGAAAATATTTTTGTTTAATTTTTTCTGTGTCATTCGCTTACATTATCATAATAAACGACATTAAGATATAGAAAAATCCTAAGCACTACTTTAAATATATGAATTACTATCGAAATATGTTTTAATATTTCAAATAAATATTACCACAGAAGATTTCTGAAAATCAAATAAAACTCACTTTTTAAACTATTTTGCAAAAGCGATCGGAACCTCAAAAGCGAATTTCACCTGAAAACTGAGATTCGCGGTTTCTAAAGCCCTCGCTAAGGGTGAGATAGCGAGCTTTTCTTAATTAAGACATGGAACAGAAATGACTATGTTATTTGCATTGTCACCGAGATAAACCCTTTCTGTTAAGTTTATCTTGAATGTCGTTATCAGTTGTCTTTGTAAGTAGTTACTTAGATTCGGAATGAAATCTGAATTTGTGAGGTGAATTAGGTTAGGCTACGAGTATGTAGGTGTTATATCTATACTAATATATAAAGCTGAAGAGTTTGTTTGTTTGTTTGAACGCGCTAATCTGAGGAACTACTGGTCCAAATTGAAAAAATCTTTTTGTGTTGAATAGACCATTCATCGAGGAAGGCTTTAGGCTATAAACCATCACGCTGCGACTAATAGGAGCTAAGATACAATGGAAAATGTGAAAAAAACCGGGCAGGTATACCTAAACCATAACTTTTATCTTCTACCCACCGGGAGCTAGTAGTTAGATATTTTTAGAGTTGTGCGTTCAACACTTGAAGGCATACGGTGTGAAGTGGAAATAAAACGTCAGTGGTCAAGTGCGAGTTGGAGTAAACAAAATGAACTAATCGAACCAACCTAAATTATGACCGTAACAACCCTGGCTTAACTTTGATCTTATTTTTTTTTGTTATAGCAGATAAAATGTAAACTGTAACTATCAAGTGCATGACGGATTCTTGTGACGGACGACGGACAGATAGCAAAACTTTAGTCACAGCTTTCCGAGTGATGTGGTATTTCAAAAATTTAGCTATAAAATCAAAAATCGTTTATTCAAACTCAGCTTCTAAGTCCTTCCGAAAGTCTACGTCTTCATTAGACAACACATTGGCACGCCCACCTTTCACCATTTCCCATATGCTCAACCGGTGAATAAGAAATGGAACAACAAAGATGACAGTACATCGTGAAGATTACAATGATAATCCTTTTCGTCACCGCATGGGTTTAGGAACGATCTTAACCGTACTCCTTGTGGTATTTAGTACCTAACCGCTATTATCTAGCTAGGTACCTACTATGCGGTAAGTGTAATCTCTGACAGACTGTTGAAGTTAAGGTTAAGAATATTTAGTAAGTAAAAATGTTTGAAAAATGTCTAAATGGATTTTTGAATTTTGTCTGTAATGTAAATATTATATATATATATAGGTAAATAGATATAAATCCCAGTCATGGACAAAAGCTCGATCAATGTAGAGTGAACGAGCTTAGTCGCCACGTTTCATCCCTCTGGGTTGGCAAGTAGTTCTTCTATGTTTTTATTAAAGATTAACAACATTCTTCCTTCATCGATAGTTTTAGTCCCTTCTAAAACCACAGGAACCTGCAGTGGGAAAGCGGCAAGCGGGGGGTGGAAAAATCGTCGCTCAGCGAATTTATGACTGTACTAACTATTGCACAACCTAGTATTTTACAACCTACTATTTTAATTCTTTGTTTTCCTAACGACATCAAAAAAAAGACACCAGTTTCAACTGTCTACTTATCACGATTCTGGAGCTGGTTTATATCAGACTCGTCACTGATAAATAGACGGATATACCAACAATAAGGTCGACAGCGGAACCTTACTTATAATTTTCCATTTTTACCCCTTGCTTACGGATCCCCAAAAAACCAATCTCTCAACTTCTATTAGACATGAAAAGTCAAGTCCATTCCAGTAGCTACTCAGCTAATCACAACTTAAACATCCACCAATTTTCTGATAACTTCAAAGTATTCGTTCTTAAGTTACTTAATACTATTAAAAGGGAACCCGAGTCCATAATAAAATCATTCGTTTCGTTTCTAGTCCCTTTTCGATCCTTCCCTATATCTCCGAAGTTTTAGACGAAGTTTTTCTTAACGGATGGAATTTCTCTCAGAATTTAACGTTGGAAATGGTTCTTCTAAACATTTCCATATTGATTTGATTTTAGTGAAATGCTGGGAGTATTTCCTGCGTTATCTATAGAAATGTTTGGGTTTTTTGATGCGTTGTTATTTGGAATGACGGCTTAGTAGTATGCACACAAAATGTCTTGATAAATTCATGTGCGTTATTCAGTAACATTTTATCACTTACAAAAGACGTAATGACGTAATTAATGGAAATATAGTCAGCAAACACGAGGGACCTTCTTAAGGGCATACATCGGACGGTTAACGATTATATTTTGAAATCAAATAAATATAAAAACGATAACCTTAAACATCTGATATCAGATCACTGAAAACTTTCTGATTAATAATGCTATAAGCAAAAAACCTAACAATCAAATTAACAACGGCACGTAAAAAAGAAAAATTAACTCAACTCTAAACCATGCTTCACAAAAAAACTTTTTTTTACATACCAGTCTTACCCTGTCTCCGTTTCGGAAGCAACGCGTAATTAGACTTAAAAAAAATTCCAGCTAAAATTCATTCTTAATCTGCTTTTAACGTGTGGAGTAAAACGAAAGCAGACTTAGATAATGGCTGTTTACAAAAGTGTTTAACGAAAATATAGACTCTGGAACCTGTACTATGAGATCATAAATAAAGACCGGTGAAGTTGTTGAAGTAAGACAGCATTATCCTCAGTATAGAGCGCTGTCTTGCTCCCACAACGGCAGTTGTTTTGCTTGATGATACCATGGTAAGGGATCCAGAGTTAGAAGTTGGTAAAAACATTTATCTTCGTTAAAACTGACGGTAAATAGAGTTTAAACCTAGTTTGTAATTAGGATCTTGGTATTAAGTATTATGTGGTTAGTGTTTTATAGGTTAACTGTTCGTTATAGAAGTAGCTTTGTCTTTTTACCTCATTATTTATATTTCGGTAGAGTTACACCCGTTGAAATAGAGTTGAATGATCGATTATTTTTTCTTTCTTTATATTTGTATGCTTTAATGGCTAAACATGACTGTTACTTTTTTTTCTTTTTAACACCCTGCATGCACACTATGTATGTTTACTCATGTTTTACAAATAAAAATATCTTTTATCTTTTAGAGTTCTGTTTGAAGATATCGATACTAGCGCCAATTCGTGCAGCGGCACAAATTATAACTAGGATTGACCGACAATACTCGATATATTGGTGATCTTATTTGGTTCGATTCAAAGATTGAATTGAGAAGCAAATCAAACAAATCAAAATAGAACTAATCAGTTCTGTAAGTAAGCCTGCAGGTTGGAATAGTACAAAGTTGTTCTTTCATGTTTGTTTCGCAAATATTCGAGTGTCACTTTTAATGTAATTTGTTTCATAGTGGGTATATTATAAGAGTCATTATTTATGCATGCATTGTATATGTATAGTATATAAAATAATATGTATGTGTTTTTACCTTTATGAGTTTTTCTATCCGCCGGCGTCCCATGTAGCTGCAGCCACGTACCTGGAACAAACAGGGACAAAACAAAATATTAGTGAAATAGAATCTGGAGAAAACTGGAGTCGTTAGCAAAAAGAGGCGAGATCCAGAGGTAGAACTCCATAAAGGAACTCCTAAAGCGTTGCGTCCAAAACCCAGTTCGAGAGGAGTAGTGGTGGAATAAAAATTATGTGAAAGTTTGACTCAATTCTATGCTGTATGATATACGCTATAGGCCTGTAGATGAGGATGAACGATCACTATGTTAACTTATCTTCAGGTTGGCTAGTTAAAATCCAATTTCTTTAAACGGTTTTCCTATAAATGGCTAAGTATATATTTTCTTGAAGAAAACACATAACTATATTTGAAATAGCTGTGGCCCGCGACTTCGTCCCCGTGGGTAGAAGATATAAGTTATGATTTATACCTGCCCTGTTTTTTTCACATTTTCCATTGTATCTTCTAGTCTATCTATTAGTCGCAGCGTGATGGTTTATAGCCTAAAGCCTTCCTCGATGAATGGTCTATTCAACACAATTTTTTTTTAATTTGGTCCAGTATTTCCTGAGATTAGCGCGTTCAAACAAACAAAGAAACAAACTCTTCCGCTTTATATATTAGTATAGAGTATAGATTACATAAAATCTGACGGTTAAATCAATATCAGATCTTATCATTCACAAGCAGCTAAACAAACAGCGATTAATTCTTATAGAAACAAGATCACTAATAATAGTAATACATTTGCAGAACCCCAGTCCCTTTTGAATGATAGTGTTTGCGAACACCTAAGTCTAGACAAATGCCTAGGTAACATAGACACAACATAGGTCGTTCAGGTCACAGCTGAGTACTCTACAAATATAGGCTAGGCGCAGCAAACTTTACTGTGTGGAAGAAATAGGATTATGACAGTAAACTGCTATTATATCTTTGTAAAAACGGTTTGATGTAACTGTTTGATTGTTTGATGGTTGACTGTCATAATTTTGGGTATATTGTACCTGATGAGCTGAATGATAATATGTTTAAAAAAAATAACTATACAAATTAATCATTGCCTTTTAAATAAATAAATAAATGCGGACAACATCACATACATTGTTCTGAACCCAAAGTAAGTTGCTAAAGCACTTGTGTTATGGAATTCAGATACAACGAAGGTACCACAAACACCCAGATCCGAGACAATGTAGAAATTTGAATTTTTACATTGGCCTGACCGGGGATCGAACCCGGGACCTCAGAGATAGCGACACCTTGAAAACCGGTGCATACGCCACTCGACCACGGAGGTCGTCAAAGCCTTTTACATGTTAAAATAACTACATAAATTGACTAAACAAACTATTTGTAGGTTATTATTGACGTTCCTGCTTTTATTAAACTAGTGTTTGGAATTGATGCCATTTTATAATTAAATGAATTTCAAAATATGTTGTTATGCACGTCATAAGTACCAATAGCTACTAACTCCAAGTACTAAAATGTCAATCAGTTTAAAGTGGACCTAATATTTGATGATGTTATGAACTAACGATCACTATCAAACTTGAGAACAACCAATTCAGGCTAAGAAAAAGAAAATTTAAGTTGCATTTTAGTAAAATGTTGTTAAATATGCCTGGGTATTTGTGAATTTAGTTTTGTTTTGATTTGATGTGTTAATTTTTATACACAGTACATCTTATAATAGGTTTACGACACCTATCTCGTGTCATAACCAAAGGAAGATTTACTGCTTGTACTACCCCACCTAATGTTCATAAGACACTAAAATACTACCATATTTATGCAAAACTTAACTAAAACCAGTATTCCAAGCAATAATACAGTTCGATTCAAGGACAAAGGCACTATATTCTCATTTTCTCTATACTTTCTATGTCACACTACATTTTCATCCTAAAAAGGTTCTTGACCTTTCCGAATATTCACATTGCATCACATCGCGTTTAAGAATATCTAAGTCTGGATAGTTCTACCTAGAAGACAATTCTGCAGACGCTGAAACTAATGAAACGTACATAGGCCGTGGACCCCGCTTGAGCGCTCTCCAAGTCAGCATAGTGATGTGGTGATGATCGATAATAATTTTTGTCGATGAAATTATATGTTAAATAATTTACTGTACTTGTTTAGAGTATGTCATTTCGGAAAGCCTCAATATAATTCAAATATTATACATGATGAAGTTAACTGTTCCTGTGTTTTAGGCAGGAAGATTTTAATTGTCACGGTACATTACTGCGATTTTAATAAACAATCTCTAATGTTCTTTGTATATATGTGGTATTGTAAGTTGTTTAGGTAATGAGTAATAAAACAACTTTAACAAACTCTATAAACGATAAGTTTAACTCATAACATTTGAATCTAAACTAAAAAGTTTACAAAAATTACACAACTATTCAACAATAATCCCACAAACATTAAAAAAATATTTCAAAATTTTATCGACAAACCCAGCCCATCACTACAAGAAACAAACGCATACATAGCACTACAAACGCAGCACAATACAGACACACACACATACACAATGCTACAGCGAGCGCGCCCCCTAATCTGGTTGCAGACAATTGTGGGCCGCGGCTTTGCCCGCCTTGTTTATCTTTAAAGCGTTTTATTTCTAGGTAGTGAGCAGAATTTTAAGTATCTCCTTTGTTTTTGTAGATATATTGCTAAATTGTCTTGATGTAGTGGATTTATAAACAGATTTGTATGCGGAGTTGTACAAGTTCAAACTGAGATGAATGCTAGATCAAGATTTTTGTGTTTGTTTTTGTTATTTCGGTTTTTGGTTAACTTGTAAAGAAAAAGGCAGACTTTATTTTTGGTTTTGATTAGAAAATAAGTCTTAAAAAGCGTTAAATTTCATTTTTTTATATGTCCGATTGTTTCGTCATTGTTCGTCGTCCTAAAATACGTATAGTTTTTTAACTTTATAGTTACATTGTTTACTGTGTGTGAGTGGGTTTTTTTTACTTGTACTTTCTTGATATACCTCCCAGATAATTTAATTTCATACCCATATTCCACCTTATTTCACAAATATATGAAACAGTTTATTCACGTGGATTTATCGCGTTTCGGACCAAACCGGAGTCAACCAAGAAACAAGTCAGTCAATCCGAATTAATACGTGAGTATACCATATAATAATGAATTACTTACGAGTACCTTCACGAAAATTACTATAAAAACATACCATGTATGACTAAACCAACAAGCTCAAAAGTGATCCATTTTAATGCTGAAAACTACCAAATTAGTTAGAGGAAAATCTTCGCTACAAGTCTCGTATGTCTTGCAAAGTTTTACACAAACTTCGTTATGGGTTATATTATATTTTGCGAACTATCTTCACGCCTGTATTGACACGTGTCACCGATACATCAATTGGTAAAGAAACTTTGGGTACAAAGTCCTTGGTTTGTGTTTGTTGATATTTGTGTTGTTTTCTGACATTTGGAAATGCTTACTTTGTTTATTAATGGTATCATATTGTTGACCTCCGATATCCTCCTATCGCGGGTCTGCTAAAAGAGATTTCTTAAGAACTCTTTTTTTACTTTTTCAAATTCAAATTGACCGAATATCAAAGTTGATTATATTGAATAACGTGAAGATTTTATTTATTTATTTCCCATTTAGTAATAGAGGAAGTTTTCTTAAAGTTATACACTTAACTTTATTTTTCACTAGCTGTTGCCCGCGACTTCGTCTGCGTGGTTAGAAGATATAAGTTATGACTTTTTCTTCGCTCCTATTGGTCGCAGCGTGATGATATACATATAGCCTAAAACCTCCCTCGATTAATGGTATATTCAATACAAAAATATTTTTTCAATTTGAACCAGTAGTTTCTGAGATTAGCGCTTTCAAACAAACAATCAAACAAACAATTAGTATATACATAGTACATACATAGTATATACATAGTAATTAGTATATATATAGTACAATTAGTATATAGATGCCAACGATATCTTCGCTACGTTTCATCGATTTTTAATTTCTCGCGCGGAGATTTTAATATTACGATAACTCATTACCTATTAACATTTTTGGCGTAGTGTAAAAGGCAATTTTGTTCTATATTACATGCATAATATATCTAACTTATTTATTTGGATAAGGATTGATACTGTATTGTTAAAAAGAGGTTCGTAAGTAACCAATAATTTTACTGTATTAAGAAAACACATAAAAATGGTTATTGTGGGTTATCCTTGGAAGATAGACATATACCACCGCGGACTTTTTTGTAGATCTATTAAAGAGGTACAAACTCGCCATACATTGTTTTGTTGTAACTCAAAAGGTTTTGGCAGCGTTCTCGATGAAAGCTCTCGAATGGCTTAATTTTTTCCGACATGTTTAACTAATATCGCTGTAATATCGTCAGTTTACACAAAACCTAAACTTATTATACACTAAAACCTTCCTCAAGAATTGCTCTATCTATCGTTGAAAACCGCATAAAAATCCGTTCAGTACTTTTCTAGTTTATCGCGAACAGACAGACAGACAGACAGACAGACAGACGCGGCGGGGGACTTTGTTTTATAATATGTATATAAGGACTAACAACAAAACAATTCTAAAAATAAACTATTCAAAGACTAAAAGTCGTGCTGATAAGCACGGTTTGCAAATAACAATTATTGATTGTCAATAAGTTCGAACAGTCTGAACGTCTATTCGCATCAACAGCCAAATATTGTATGACGCTCGAGCGCGGACCCCCCGCCTTTTTTATACCTCCCGCCACGACGCGCGTCGAGCGCGGCAACCGATACACAAAAATAATCCTTATAGCATGACTCTGTATTCACGCACGATTTCTTATTATTTCATGTATAACTTTGGTGTTTCTACACCGATTTACATGATTCTTTTTTTATTGAATAGGTAATAATGTTAACTTTTTTAATTGGGGATGAGTGATAGTGTTGTAAACGTTAGAGTAGACAAATACAATCAGAAATCTCCGAATTGCTAAGCTATCGGGAGTTTCACGTGTTATTGTGAGTCAACCATAAAAGTTAGACATATGCTGTCGAGGAATATTTTTTATATAATTTTAGGGAAAATATTTCCGTCATACATGATTTCTATGTAGCTTTAACCTATAAGCCTGCACACGTGACGGAAGCTTAAAAAATGGAGTAACTTACCCCGTTTTCCCAATATTTCCCTTCACTGCTCTGCTCCTATTGGTCGTAGCGTAATGAAAAGTATACTATAACCTGCCCAAGAGTATGAAGAATAATTGTGCCAAATTTCGTTAAAATCCGTCGAGTAGTTTTTGTTTCTATAACGAATATACAGACAGACAGACAGACAGACAGACAGACAGACAGACAGACAAAAATTTTACTGATTGCATTTTTGGCATCAGTAGCGATCCCTAACCACCCCTTGATAGTTATTTTTTAAATATATTTTATGTACAGAATTGACCTCTCTACAGATTTATTATAAGTAATAGATAATAGATAATAGATAATAGATAATAGATAATAGATAATAGATAATAGATAATAGATAATAGATAATAGATAATAGATATAGATATAGATTAACGATAGGGAAAGTTTCAATACATTCAATATTTAGAAACTAAACTAATATTTACATTTTTAAAACTATATTAATATATATAAAAAGAAAAATATACATTATTTACAAAGCGTCAAAAAAGACATCCTCATCCTTGCCAAAGTCGGGAAACGTGTACACACTTACACAATACACTTTATTTTAAAGTAGATTTAAAGGGTTTAGTTCATATGTCACTAGTATTTTAATTATCATGAAGATAGCTTGTTACACTTTATTTTAGAGTTATTCAATTATTCATTAATATAGTCTTGTATAGCAGAGTATTTCTCAAACATTTGCGTTCCATACACAAACATATTCAGATTCAGAAAAGCATTTATAGATCATCGAAATGTTTGCCCCATGCGGGGATCGAACTCGCGACACATCACGCACAGTAGGTGTAGAGTGGTGACCTTTACCACTCGGCTATCCGTACAGTCGTAATGGGATTTATAATGGCATAGTACCTATCTTTTGATCAGAGCCCAAGCAGTACCGAAAATTATACGCAATCCGGACTGAATTTATCCATAGGCGAAACCAAACCAAACAGAAAAGGCAAAATGCATAATAAAAATAATCAATTACAAAACAAATCTAATTATAATGTAGTTTATGTAATAATAATAAAGGATAGCACACGCCAAGGATGACTCGCGCCGTCAGCGGATGATCGATGCGGTGGAGTGTGTATCGACCTTAATATAACTTAATTTATTAATGTTATGTTTTTGTTTATTTTATAATGTACCATGTTTGTATTAGGTCAAGGGCGATATAAGTGTTTTTAATAACTGAACACATGTGTAATCTGTGATGTGTTAGCAGAAGATAATCTTTTGAAAATCGGTTATTCTTTAGCACTTGGATTCTATTTGACAAAATACTGGATAAAATATTCGATATTGAAAAAATAAACTTGATACAGCGATTTCAAATCTCGTGTGACGTCAATTACCAGTACGCTTTTTACTATCAAGTGATGTTTTTAGCCTCCACTACTTAAGTGCTTTGTGTCTTTCTTAATTTTTGATAATGTATGGTGTAAAAGTGAAAAATACTGAGAGATTTAGTCAAATACTGCAATATGCTGCTGCGTTTTCTGTAATATTCTCTCATTAACTACACTACTAAACTCTTAGACCTACATTCAAAGAAATCTAATTGGATTTTACAAAGTTGAGATCAAAAGAATACCTCAATAATAAGATACAAAGCAAACGAAGGTCTTATTTAGAGGTCATTAGTTGTAAGTCGAGATCTTTGTGCTCATTAATTAATTTTCAATGAAAAAGTTGGTATTTTTTTCCTGTTTTTGTTTTAATAAATGGTCTTGTTGTTTCATTTTTTACTGTAGTATTAGTTTTGTTTTATTTTAGAGGTTAAGGTGACTTCATTGACACAATATACATGTATACTAGATCTGTTTTAAAAAAGTTAAAATATTTCAGTTATAATTATTTAGATCACATCCCTTTTGGAAATCATTCAACCATTTTTATCACAATTTGAACATCCCTCGTCAAAATTCAACAAAAATACTCGTGCCTATTTCTCGTACAAAGAACTCTAGTATAATAAAACTTGGCCTATTTCCCTAGGTGTGTCCATTATATAGGCTAGCTATTAAACGTGAGCCATCAAATAGTATTTTTTTATTTTAATAAAACGGCCGTAAAACCTTTTTTATTGCGAAGTAATAAATTGATTCTGTATATTGGAAATAACTTTTTGAGTACCAGATTGACACAAATATTGATACAATGTCTATTATTTTCGTATAAAACAAACTAGTTTTGAATACCGTGTTTTGTATGGAGCGAAAGCTGTGTACGGGAGCCATATTCTTGTGTAACACAGTATTCTAATACAGGGCTGATCGGAATTGAAATAACAATTTAATTAAATAATAAATAAAATAAATAATAAATGCGGACAACATCACATACATTGTTCTGAACCCAAAGTAAGTTACTAAAGCACTTGTGTTAAGGAATTCACATACAACGAAGGAACCACAAACACCCAGACCCGAGACAATGTAGAAATGTGAATTTTTACATTGACCCGACCGGGGATCGAACCCGGGACCTCAGAGCTAGCGACACCCTGAAACCGGTGCGTACGCCACTCGACCACGGAGGTCGTCAAATATGGCGATGTTATGTTAAAGTTTAATTGTTATAAGTTTTTAAACCTTGGTCATATTTAATTATGTTATGTTTTAAACGACACGGATAGTCTAGTGGTCAAAAAATCCACGAATGCTTGACCTGAGTCTAGATGTGATAGTGTATGTGACTGGGATGGTTGTTAAACCCCCGCGACACAACGATCAAAATCCGTCTCGTAATATTGTGCATGTAATTTGATAATTTGAACGAAATCTTAAAACTAGAAAAATTGTAATATACCTATAATTTTAATTTTATCTAATGTTAATACTAATGTCTGTATCCTTAAAATAATTTTAATTGTTTATGTTTCTTAAAGTCCTCTCCACTCACATTTATAATTATTATCTTTTGCTGTGCCCGACAGGGTCCACGATTGTTACCTATCAATAAATGTTTACCACCTTTTTTTTTTTTTTTTTTTTTCCGGGGAAATCCTCATGGACTTTCTCCGCCCTGGGGAAGGCGGAGAGGTGTGCCGGACTCCTACCGGCTAAAACCACCGGAGTGCTTCACCCTTCCCTTGTAACTGAGACCACGGGGACGCAATGCAAACTACCGCGATCCCAGGCAGGGACACTCCTTGCAGGAGCTGCCACTTTAAATAAAAAAGTTGATTTTACTTCCACCAATTAGGAAGCACGCGGAAGCACCGCGCGCGCCGCCTTTAGCTTTAATTTAGGGCGATAGACTTCCCCGCGTCTACCGCCGAAAGCTATTTATGGTGGCTGAAAGAGAGCATTATCAGCCCTCCTCTTAGCCCTTGTGCGTCGGGCACGAATCGGGAGAGTGGTCGACAGCTCCCGCTCCCTTTCCGCACTTTCTTTGAGTGCCATGACCTCGTCACTGAATTCGGCGACAGCTCTCCAAGATTCCTCACTTCCAACCATTGAGGCTACTACAGAAGGAAGCGAGAGATCCCCGCCCACTACCGCAACGACTGTCTGTCGTTGTATTGCCCATGCTGGACAAACCTCCAGGGTATGCTGCGCATTATCCTCGCTGTCGTTGCAGTGGTGGCAACAAGGTGTGGCTTCCCTTCGGGCGATCCGGAACAAGTAATTGCCGAAGCAACCGTGTCCCGACAATATCTGCGTCATGCGAAAGGTTAGTTCGCCATGACGCCTGCTCACCCATTCCTGAAGGACCGGACGGACAGCACCTACAGTCCTTGATCCTGCTCCTGGACTTGTTAGCCGTTCGGCCCATACTTCCAAGAAAGCATTACGGAGCTCCTTTAACATGGCCCCTACTACTCGAGGCGGAGGCCTTTCATCGCGCTCGAGAAGATCTTTTCGCCATTCATAGGCGGCCGCGAGAGTTTTGGCGTCTAGGTCCCAGGGAAGCGATCCTGCCAAGATACACGCGGCTACACAAGATATAGTACGATAGCCGCGTATGACCCGAACTGCCATAGATCTCTGGGGCCGGCTCAGATGACCCAGACCACGCCGCGTTAAGTGGTCCGC
This sequence comes from Trichoplusia ni, assembly GCF_003590095.1. Taxonomy (NCBI): domain Eukaryota; kingdom Metazoa; phylum Arthropoda; class Insecta; order Lepidoptera; family Noctuidae; genus Trichoplusia; species Trichoplusia ni. The sequence goes on from NW_020800318.1 coordinate 167,342, forward strand.
CCACACTGGTGCTCCGTATAACGCCATGGAGCGTATTACTCCCGTAAAGAGTCGGCGACAGCTGGCACCCGGCCCTCCCAAATTAGGCAACAGCCGACTGAGCGCAAAAATGTTTACCACCTAAGCCTACATTGTGGAATGCAATAAAGAATTGAGTATTGAGTATAAATAAATTTCTTCCTCAATCACACAGTTGCTTCGATATACGGATGATAATGATGGCTAATAGCCATTTGTAACGTTGGTCAAATTATTATATATCAATATAAAACTTAAATAAAATCATAAACAAAAACTAATTCGTTAAATCGATTCCTTTTTTTTTTATGTAGCCTGCTTTAGATCCCACTGCTGGGCAAAGGCCTCCCCCTTACTCTTCCACACTCCTCTATTTTGTGCAAGTTCTTTTTATTAATTGTGTGTAAAATATTTAACTTTTTACTAAAAACATCTTCTTATCTATAACTAGATATTTTTTGTAGCCGCTTGCTTAATTTTGTGGTTCAATGATTCCGAATAGCTATGTGATGTTGTGATGACTACAGACGTCAGTTACCTTTGAAGATACCGACATATCAGTAGCTGTCAATAAGATAAGGATTTATGTTAGCAAGAGTAGAGTCGGAATATATCAAAGATATTGAAATATGTAGAGCAAGTAAAATGTATTATTATGTATGTGTGTATTTAGACCGCGGTTTCTTCCGTTCGAGTTGTTTAAAATGAAATTTTTTTTTTTCATAATCACTTCATTTTATGATGTACGATACTTGATAAATTAATAAATTCTACAACAATTAAATTCAAGGGAAAAATTGTTTGGGTGAACAATGAAATTGGTTGTGGGTTTGTACCCACAACCTCCATTTCTCCTCTCAGTATTCATTGTTACCATGGTAATAGAAATGCATAATCTCAACAACTATCAACTGTTATTCTATTATTGTACATAAAACGCTAGCCTGCTGACGGACAGATAGATAGACAGATAAGCTTCAAGATCGCAGTTTAACCCAAAGTTGCGTACGAAATCCTAAAAACAAGCATTCAGTTTGAGAACCTCCCAGTTTAAGAATGAAGTCGGTTAATAGAGTCATAATAAGTCATAAAATGACTCAGGTTAATGTGTTATAGCTTTAGTTATAACCCGTACTTACGAAGTAATTAAACAACTCTCATTATTTATAAGCCTAACGCACTTACGAGCACATCATCGCTAACTCCACTTAAACTGTACCAACTTAATATGTTAGTCTAGGCTCAATTAAGTCTAGATTTTCGTCTAGAAATAATAAAAATATTTCAAAATATAATTTGGAATAATAGTGTGTATAAACGGTTTAATCACGCACTTTTTTTTAAACGACCGGTTTGTTGTTAAAATATACTTCTTTTAAAGTATTTGTGAATTATGTATCATTAGTAAAGGGATTCGCATGCACAAAGTACTTAGATTCGAACCTAGATTAGTATCAATGTGACTTTTACAAAGTCATACTAAATTTCATTTTTCTTAGAAATAATAACGATATTTGATGTCTGAGAAATTACTATGTAAGTTATTATTTGATTACACTGCTTAATCAAATAGCTTTAAATTTATTTATCCTTATTAACTTGTAGTACTGAAAGTTAATATTTATTCTTCATACCAAGAGTCCAATTAAAATAATTAATTCATCTACAAACACAAAGCATTGATAAACTCAAATACACATTCAACGCCTACGAGCTACGCCGCGTAGCACTTATCAGTCAACTATTTAAATTGCTACGCGCTACGAATCTTTTATGTTTCGGCGTCTACGCCAACCATTGTTATCGTTTAGAAACCTCACGTATTTGCCTTTCATTTATTCATCGAACTTCAAAAGAAATAAACACTGAGAATTTATTGCATACTTACCTTAAATCTATAGGGTTCAAATTGCATCTAGATCTTTCGGTTTCAAGTCACGACAGGGTTGCACATAACATAAATTCAAATGCACGGGTCAAACGCGTAAGGTCGTGCAGTTGAACGACCTTTAGCGGTATAAAAATATAGTATGAAAACGATTATAAGAACGATAGAGCCGTATAAAGTATTGTGAGAATGGAGTCCGAGATGTTTGGGTTCATTATCTGTTTATGGCAAACGGTTTGTATGGGATGTGTCAAGTTAGGAGCTTGTGTTGGTTTGATGGTGCTTATATAAATGGTGGTTTGATATTTTGTCACCAAGAACAGGGAGAATTTAGCAGGATTTCCGAAATTAGAACTGACCCGTAACATTAATTGTTATTTTTTCCTCCACTACATTTTAGTTAAAACTTTAAAATATTAAAATACCTTTAATTAAAAGCTAGGCCATCTTTCTCTGAAGACTTTGCTTGCATTCGGTATAGTCAGTAAGGAGTTAGTCGTTTCAGTTACAATGCTATCGAAACAGGTAAAGCCGACGTCAAAATGCAATAACCGTAAGTACATCATTAGTGTAATGTTTAGAATTATAGAATAATTCAGAATCAGAATATCAAAAGACCATCGTAACCAATAGACTCCACTATAGCTCTTAAAAATATTATGAAATATATACCAAGAGCAATCGAAGACTGATATTTCCACGAGAAAAATCATTTTTTCAGGATTTTCTTTCTCGCCATCCGCTCATACCTTTTCCAGTAGCTATTAGATCTGCCACCGAATTTCCCCGGGGTCCACCGTACTTCTGCCAACGACACATAAAAATACAAGCACTCATGTTTGTCTATACGATTGTCTTTATAACTGGATTTAACTATTATGATTCTGTTGATCCGTAGAACAATATACTTTTAGAACAAGAAAGTTGACATAGTAAGCTACGTAAAAAAGACATGGAAAATTTTTATTTATTAAGATTACTAATAAGGTTTACCTATTACCCACGAGACAAACTGTGCAAACAGTTTTATGGGTAACTGAAATTAATTATTTGATTTTTATAAGAATAGCTCAGCAAATTAATAAATGATAATGAAAAAATATCATCAAATGAAATTAAAAAATATGTTCTGTAATCGTCTTTCAAAACTTTTATTTTTTTGAGAAGCTGCACGCATTTTTCGACATTTTCTTTTTGACTGCCCTATCAATAAATGAAAAATCTTGTTATTTCGTAAATATGCAAGTCTTTAATTTTACCCATATTTATGAAATTGCTAGATTTCCATTAACCTGTGTGAATATCAGTTATCGTAGCAAAAGTCGACTGTCGTTTTTGGAGTACCTGCAATTTTTTCCTAAAACCAACGATTCTAAATGAAATACGTCGTCTAACAAGTTGTACTTATGGTACAATTTGATTTGGGTGAATAAAGGCCTTTTTCATATTTTATAATTATAACAGCGGGTATCAAAGATTAAGCTACCGGTATTTTAGAATTCATCTATCTTAAACCAAAATTTTGGCAAAATTGGCCATATAGATAAACCTGAAACCGAAAACCGTTTTTCACTTATTCAATAAACATTCCAAACGAAAAACTATATTTAACTAGCTAAATATAACAGGTATGCCTCAACAGGCAGAAAATGGATTAAACGCCGGGACTTGCTCAAAAATTTCAGCAGTAACTGTGCGCGAACACAGTTCTATCTGAATCTATAGCAAAGCGAATATGTGTCGGTCACCCGCTGCTGGCTATCACACCACCTGAATAAGCAAGCGATATATTTGGGTATAAAAACATTCATTCATAGCCCAGGTCTAAAAATGATTTTGTCGGACGCATAATCTAATTTTTGATGTAAAGACATGAATTAGCTATTATGATTTCTTTAGAAAAAGAGTAGCATGGTTCATTGCCACATGAGGATCATTGCCCACCAAGAAGGCCCTATTTGGAGGCATTAACTAGTCAAAATTGCTTTCTGAATTTTCATAATTTAAATAAAAAGCGTAGTCAGAAATCAAGAAGAAACGGAAAAGATACTCGTCTTATTTCCTTAAAAAAGAAACAGCAAAGTTCACGATAAAAAAATAAATCAAAACATCAAAAAGAACAAAAACCGGGACACAGAAATAAGGAGTTAATCTCAAGACAAAGCCAAAAAATGATCCCTTAAACTCTTAACAAGGGGCGACCTAGGTAATTTCTGAACACTCCGTTTACCAAATTACTGAAAAAAAGGGATATAAACACAAAATTATCCCGGGAACATAATACAACGGACGAAAACAGACAGTGGACTAATTGGCGAGAACCCTTTGAGCCTCGTAATTTCCAAACATAATGTTTTTACTTTACATTTGAAAAATAATAAATTACATTGAAAGCTGGCAAATTACGATGTTTGGTTTAACATGTCGTGGTCAGCGTGGGTATCGTGGTCGCTTTGCAGTGGTCAGTGGACAAATTGTTCTTATTGTATCGACACTTGTTTTTAAAGAATTTTAATTTTGGCACTATTTTTGGAAACATTGAATTGAAATGCTTCATCCATAATTTGTTGGCCCTTGAATTAGATGGATTTGTCTTTACTATATGAATCACACAAACCGTATTTTTGATAGTACTATACAAGTATGTAAGCTAACGTGTATTATTATGAACGAAGCAAATTCTAGTATAGTAGAACTTATATTTTTATTTACTTCGCCACATTGATAAAAGATTTTCATTTTAGATAGAGTTTGTGTGTTTGCATCAAAGGGGAAAAATCTTTTAAACTTGTTGAAAAAAGGATTTATTGCTCCATAAATACTGTTAAAAATAAATTACTAATACGATTTAAATCGCAGCCACAGCACCAGAAACTTATCATAACCCAACTGAAATAATTGACCAACAATTTAAGCCAAATGTAATTTTGCATATTTTAACAAAAACGCAGTGAAAATTCATATATGAATTAACATGTACCCTTTACCAGTGCTCTGGCTTATGTTACATAATGGTCAGGGTCTGTGTTTTACTGCTAGGGGCCCGACACACAGGTTTTACGACTTAATAAATTTTGCAAACTTTGACGAGTGTGTCGCCGTCATAACTCAAAATCCGACATTCAAAAAAATATCAGGAAAACGTGAAAATCTTACAAAAGTTTTTGTTCGCATATTTATGAGTTGAGGGAGAATTGAAGACGGTTGAAATAAAAATGTCTAATTACTCTGAATAAAAGTTAGGAAGAAATTAACATTTTTTAGCAGGACAAGGAATTATTTGACAAAGTTTTTTTTCAATTGTGTTTTGTAAATCTTGAAGTACAGTGGTTTGAATATGAATTTTATCGTGTGAAATAGGACAAAATCATAATGTCATTGTTTTTAATTATTTTATAAGCTATTTCTCAGGTATTTAAGTTACTTGATTTTTATAGAGTCAATCAGCAGTTTGTTTCATAGTGAATTCAACTTTTGACAAATGCAAAAAAGTGCGAGTCTGACTCGCGATGCTGAGGGTCCCGTACAAATAGGCTAAAGAAATACAAATCGGCTGAATGTCAAATTTAAGGGTACAGAAGAATTTATTGATTAAACAATGTATGTACTCACAAAAGAAGTAAAAAAACCTTAACAAGGACAACGTTTCCTACGTTGACTACCCATCGTCATTTTTAGATCATTATGTTATCATCAGCAGAAATACATAAAATGTGAAAATTACAATGGTTTAGTTATTATGGTACATGAGATGCAGTCTGATGGAAAAAAATCTAGCCATTTCCATAGATACCAGTTTTTCATCAATGACTGCTACATACGTAGGTTGTATGTTAACGCATATTCAGAAACTCTTACCAAGATATATTATGTAAGAGTCAGATTATATAGAAATACTTCAAGTGGGTATACATGGATCATAAGTCAGAGTTTGGCATGCAGAAGGGTCGGAATATTACCTCACCGTATTTTATGTTTGGCTTTTATACTTCAAACGAAAATAGATCTTATGAACTTCGTGGTTTGTTGTGAAGTATTAGGCTAACTAGCTTCGTTCAATATCATATAAATATGTAATAATAATAAATATAAACTTGTACATATGCAGCATTTAGTCCAATAGTCCAGTTACAAAGGATTTAATTGAAATAGGCCGTTTTTCAGGCACTTTTAAAACGTTACTTAACTGACTCTAGTTGCACGGTTCCAAAGTGTCATGCCCATGGAGAAGAACCGGCAAGAAACTCTATAAGTTACTCTTTTCAAAATAAAATATTATAGTGACATTTTACATTATAAATAAATAAATAAATAAATAAATCCTGGGACAACTCACACACGGTTATCTGATCCCAAGCTAAGCAGAGCTTGTGTTATGGTAACCAGACAACTGATAAACTTACTTATATATTTCTAAATACATACATATTATAGATAAATTACACCCAGACACCAGAACGAATGATCATGCTCATCACACATCATTTGTCCTGGGTGGGAATCGAACCCACGACCTCCGGTATAGCAGTCAGGGTCACTAACCACTAGACCAACAGGCCCGTCCGTTATAATTAATGTCTGCAATAATTAATGATATAAATAAATTAACTTATAATAAATAAGAACATTTTAAGATTTTTTCTTCGTCTTTAAAAGTCTTTAAAATACAGCATAGAAAATTAGCTTAAGCCTGTAGCTTTTAATAGAAAAAAAAAGTATTTCTATTGGATACCTAACCAGGGCTAGACCGTCAAATAGCTTAACACGATTGAATTAAAACTGGTCCAGGCTTTGTGCAGTAAAATAAAAATAAAATAGATCCTGAAAAACACTATTTTAGCTTTAGTTAGAGAGGATGTCCAATGACCACCCATCAGTTTTTAGTGCACTATAAAGTCAGCTGAACCTTACGAATGTCAAGTAGTGACAAATAAACACTAATCTCATTCCCAAATAATTACAACACTCATTACTCGACGATTTTTAAACAAAACACAATAAACAAATACATTTTTAACATGAAACGGTGACGTCACGTCCCTAAGGATTCATTCCCCACATTAATGAATTAGACAGTCAAACATAAACTCTGTTTTTAAAACATTAAAGTTTAAAATCGCATAACGGCAGGAGTAATTCTGTTAAAACGTGGAGGCTTTCATTTTAAAGGGGTTTTATTGAAAACATTGTAGTATTTTATGCTCGTATAGGCTTTTTTAGTTTAAAGAGGTTTGTGCATAATTTGCGGAGCTTTTTCACATTTTATTTTTAGGTTTCGAATGTTAGAAGGCTTTTTTGCTGTGAAAGGTGAATGGCCTTTTGGAATTGTTTTGGCACGTGCTTTTTGTGTTTTATCTTGAACGAAGATAATTAGTGGCGGTTACTTATTGTGATAGTATTAATTTTGAGTTAATTTGGTGTGATATGTAAGCTAGGAAGAGTTGAAGCGATGAAATAAATCCATACGGCGAGAGCTGATGCAACAAGGGGAATTGTAGAGAGAATGTGGTCAAGCCTTTGACCAGCAATGGATACCATAGACTGGAGATTAAAATGTAACATATATATTATATGTCAATGTTTAGGAATATATGTGTTTATCAATTTTCTAATTTTCAAGCTTTGCGTTTGGGACTAGGTGGCGTTAATTAAATGAACTTCAGCATCTTGTAGCTAACCTTCATAGCTTAGTAGCACTTATGGAGGAAATAACAGTCAATGAAACACCAGTACCACTACTCTACTGGTCACCACACCATCATCCCTATTATCCTCTATGGTTGCAATTACCCCACGTATCATTGCTTTTATAACTTTTATAGCTGTTATCTCATACCATTCAATTTCAACTTTTCTATAAAACCCTTTTCAAAATCTAACCTTGTAACATACTATTTAGCAGTAATTACGAACTTCAATATAAATCTGGTACAATTCTGGTACAGGTTTGTCGCATAGGTTTGTTTTTAATCAACAATCAAAAAGATTTATTAAGTATTAAAAAAACTATACAATTCAAAACTTAGATAATACCTACTCGAACTCGCGAGTCTTGGCCGGTTGCTGAACCGACAAAGCTTCCATAACCTAGACTTTAAAATTACTCATTTTATTCATTTAGAAGATTCGAGCCCTGTCTGTGTTTAAAAAATATAAAATTAATTGCTTTTATAAAAAGAATACAAAAATATCAAACTTATTTTTGTATTCTTTACCAGAACACTTTTTTAAGACACTGCAAGCTATGTCAACAGTGCGAGACAAATAAACGTTTACAAAGTCCCTTTTTTATTATGTATAATTAATTTAACCTGCAAAATACCTACATAAGTTCAGTCTAGACTGTTCCCAAGGTACACTTGGTTAACCTAACCACAGCATCGGAAAAGGCTTTCGGTCTCAACGGACTTACCTGTATTTACAGCCTATCTGGCTTCTACAAGCCGTTGGAGAAAACTATTTGGCAATAAAATGGTTACGAGACCATTATTTTAAGTTCTTTAAGCCTGTTTCATTGAACAAATACTGATACGGGCCAATCAGTTTTAAATAACTGTAAGGAAACACGCTGTTGAATTCGAAAGAATATTTGGCTCACCTTCAAAATAAAAAACATGGCACAGTGCTCAATACCATACCCGGCGATAAAAATAGAACATTTTTTTTTAATTTGACCAAAAAAGGAAACCATGCCTACCTTGATTTACCCCTAACATACACACAAACATACATACACATCATTCAAACGAAAACAATATGAAGATCAGACACGCGGCACGATCGTACGTGACAAACGGGCTTACAGCAGACTGACAGAAAGACGTCTTAGTTCATATATAAATGTATACGAGAATTAGCTTTACAGTGATGAGAAATGGTGATACTGAGATGCCCAAATTGAATTTTTCTCTTTTGATATAAAATTTCAAGGCTTGATATAGTTTTCCTATTGCAAAGTAATGCTTTGGTATAATGCAATTTTGCTACGGTGCGTAATTTTCACTATACGAAATTTTATTCATCATCATCATCATCCACAGCCTTTATCTTCCCACTGCTGGGCATAGGCCTCCCCTTTCTCGTGCCAATTTCTACGGTCCTATGCTAGCCTCATCCAGACTCGACCCGTGACCTTTAGTATGTCATCGACCCATCTTGCTCCCGGACGACCGACCGAAATTTTATTAAGCCATTATAAATTTTGTAAATACATTTCATGCTAATCATTAGTAAACCGCAACTAGTTTCAATCTACTATTTAATTGAACTGCTTAGCGTCTTGTATTTCTTAATGATCTTAGCCTTGATTGTCGATCTCGATCATTATTTCTATTATTTTTTGGTATAGGAGTGACAAAAATTCACCATCCATCCATCCAATATGTGTTGTTTATTTACTCTCTAGCAAGCACAAGACGAAACGACAGAGAGACAGACCTTCAAATATTCGTCTTCAATACCTATAAAAAACTTAAAAATACCCCAAAAACCTTGAAGACACCAAACCATTCCGACATAAACTCATTAATATCATTTCAACACACAAAAAGGCTTCATATGACATCGGTTCGTGACAATATGACATACAACCGGATGTCACAAGGCGTGTTATAGCTAATGTCTTCCTACCGTGTTATATGAGAGAAACGATTAAATTCAAAGGGACGGAAAGTGATTTTTGAAATGTATGTTTTTTTTCTTTTGATTGGAGCGTCTCTAAATTCATCCTAGAATTTAAAGATGCTGTTTGCACTGTTTCATTGCAGTGAAGCTTTTCTCCTTTAATTGGCATTAATCTTACGAGTTTTTAAGAATTATTTAAATCACTCGTAGAAAAGGAACCAGACTAAGAAAAAGACCACAGATATAATTCTAGACCGGCATAGTTTAAAAATAAATGTTGTTTAGTTGACATGACGCAATTTCCAAAATTATAAATGGCTGTTTGTAAATCCCTTTTACATCTTGGAGACATCTTTCGTATAATATTAAAGGTTTTTCTATATAAATATTTACGAACTCACAAAAATTAAATTTATGCGTGCTTGTCGCTTAAAAAACAATGTAATAGAAATCGCAAACATTTAAGCTATGATTTTGACCACGACCAGAGGATTTACATCTCGAAGCTTCTACCTGGGCAAAATACAAATAATATCCACTAATTTTACCATACACCTTTGTGTAATATTCTTAAAATGACGACAATAATCAGAGCTCTCAAGTGACGTCACAAGGCCCCATTCCCATTAGCCGTGACACGCCTCATACGTTATATTAGCTTCGCATCACACCGACTGTGACTTATATACAGGGTGTATTCACTCTTATACGGGGTGACTTGTACGGAGTTGTGGAGTCGAATCTCATTGGGATATAGGTAGGATTTTTTATGAAATTATTTCATAAAATACTACTCCCGTACTAAGGAATTTCTTGACGAGACTTGACTTGAGGCTTGACTTCTCAATATTCATATTATATGCACAAATGCTTAACCTACGCGGAGATCGAACCCGCGATACGTCGCGCACAGTCAGTTTCGCTCCTCCTCCTGTATCTCACTGTAAGCAATTTCAGGTACCATCTAAAAAAATTCAAGGACTCTTTTTAAACATATCTATTAAAGCTATCTGTTTTACACTTCGACTAACATTTTTCTATTTTTTGTCTACTTAAAATTTTACCAATTGCTAACAATTATCATTATTCCTCTTGGTTAGAGAGAAAGCCTCGTCATTTTCAGATTATAAACGGCAAGAAACATAATCCTATGTAACAAGATCCTCCTTATTACCTCTTTCTATTTTAAGACCCAAAATAGAAGCACTACGGACTCAACTTACATATCTTAAGAGCTAAATATAAAATGATTCACATCCAAGTTGACGCGACGCTAACGTGACAATATGACACACAGATGACACACGAGGCGTGTCCAAGGCTAATGTCTCAGTTTGGTACAAGTCAGGAGCGAAAACGTTTTAAAAAAAAGACTTTATGTCTTCTAGATTAAGTTGCAATTTTGTTTAAGACGGACAAACGGTGATAATAGACGTGATAGGCAGTGCCCTATCAACTTTGAATAAATGCATGACCCACAGAACTCAAGTTTACATTGTATGTCTGAAATCTCTTTTTTCTTATTAAACCAAATTTAATAAAGCAAAAAAAAGTTGGTCGTTCTCAATACAACGTCGCGAACTTATTAAAAGAAGAGTATTTTTAAGTCTAATCAACCACTTACAAAAAAAACTATAAAACAATTTTGCTCGAAATAATCAACCCTTTCAATTTTCAATACAACTTTTAATCCTTTACAGCTCAAGCGATTTTAATGTATTTTTTGTTAACCGAAGCAATTAGTAGTACGTCAGTTATAACAGTGTTTCCTTGACGTCCTATTTATCCATGTCGGCGGCCATTTTGCAGGAGAAGTGGCGGGGCAAGCCATAGCTGTGGTAATTAATGTTACGTCACCCATAGTTCTGCGGTTAAGGGGAACTATCTCAAACTTTAAGACGTTTCCGCATGATGTTGACAAATAGAATTTGTTTTGTAGTTGTTTGAGGTATGACAGGTTGAAGTTTTAATTGTTAATTATGTAGTTTGTCTTTACGTTTCGTTATTGTTCCTTTTATAGTTACTATTTTATTTATTTGTAGTTTGTAGATTTAAATTCAAAGTTCATAAAATTCGTTTCTTTTTTTGAAGATTATGTCTTCCACATATTGACACATATGACACATATTGACATTACCAATAAGAAGTTCGGAAGAATATTTTTGTTTTTTTTTTACATAATATGATAAGCCAAAATACCATTATAATTACACTTGTCTCATAATAAAAGTATGAAAGGTGTCCATTCCAATGTTTATTGCAGAATACTAACTTAAAAGAGCAGTACAAGGATCTATGCTAAGGAAGACATAACCTAAAACCAAAAAATTAAAATAAAACGAATTCTCCAAATACTCCTGGTTGAGTAATCGTCGCTAGCTCTCATGGCTTGTCCAAACGTATTATGCCAGCTCGTTTGTCTGCTGCTATCAAATTAGCCGGCAGATTGCCCTTTTGGCCCACTAACACAGCTTAATGCGTCCGCGTCCACTTTATGGGCCGTTTACAACCCAGCATTAAAGTTTTTTTCTCATCTCGGACATGCTAAGTAGGATGTTTCAACGTTTCAACTTCAAATGAAGCTGTTGAAAAATTATCTCTCTCTTTAATTTACACAACCTTGATGAACTAGTTTTTTTTCGGCATGGTTGATGTACTGGTCGGAGTCCATCAGCCACAGCCTAGCTTTTAACATACCTTGAAAATTGAAGTTGGATATTTTATCATTATCTACCGATTTTAGTAGTTTTTGAATTTGATTTTTTTTATTACATTCAAGTGTTTTCTTGAAGACATTTGATCATTTCTACGAAGGACGAGGTATCTAATACATTTCAAATTTTCCAAAATATGCTGTTGTTATTGAGTTCCTGAATATAAAAAAGTGGCTGAACCATGGCGACTGTCACTAGGCAAGCCAACTTCCTGAAGTTATATCTGTTGGCAATTTTTCAAAAAAACGGAAGAGATTATCTTTACTAAATACGTTTGTAAAAAGTAAGTAATAACCTCTCCATATACTTCTCTTTTCTTGTCTTAACTTCATACGTCCATCCTCGACAATGCATGGAGACTTCATAATAATATTAACTCAGTATAAACACAAACTACGAAACTTGAGCAATGACATTTCATCTTACTTAAGATTTTAACGGGGTCAAAAAGTTAACGTTTACGACTATCCTTAACCTTTATGCTTTTAAGAGCGAATAAAACTAACAGTTCAACTAAGCTTAATGTTTAACTGAAGTTATCTTCTTAATAAGGGGATCTAGTAACAGTACTTTCTTTTGAACTTGTTTTACCATCATCATCAGCCCATATTCACCCAGTGAGGACGTAAGGAGATTAAAACAATAAGAAGAATTAAAAAAAGCAGATTCCATACAGAGATAGACTGAAACAGTTTAACAATTGTAGATAGGCCAATCAATAAATAAATAATATCGTCTAAAAAAAATATAATTTGACTTAAAATCTGTTCACTACAAAAGAATTTTTCATCTTCAAAAAACTTTTGTGTCAATCCTTGCTTCAAACCCAAAACTGCACCAACAAATCCAGTTACCGAATGTCAACTATGTATATTATCCTTGGTCACTCATCAGGGAAGAAGCATCGCTAGATAAACTCAGCTAAGATATCGAAATCGATGGAACATTAAGTTAATGAGATCATTAACGAAATAGAAAAGCAGGGAGACCGGTATATCTCAACTAAAATAAGATAATGATTTCCGATAGCTCTACCTTGCCCATAAAAGATTAACTGATTACTAATTCTTGGCTTTTTATAATAGGTTTTAGTATGTAGGTATGCTGTGAGGGCAGTAGTTTTGGAGAGTGAGAGACGTTTATCTCTGTTCGTTTTTTCAGCAATAGCCATGGGCATTGCAAGCTCAAATGTTAGATTGTAAAATCAAAAAATCTGACTCTATAATAGTGTAATATAAACACGGGAAGAGGCATTTCCCCCGCGAAAGACATTTATAGGCTAAAATGAGTATGTACTTATCTATACTAATATATAAAGCTGAAGAGTTTGTTTGTTTGTTTGAACGCGCTAATCTCAGGAACTACTGGTCCAAATTAAAAAAATATTATTGTGTTGAATAGACCATTCATCGAGGAAGGCTTGAGGCTATAAACCATCACGCTGTACCTAATAGGAGCGAAGTTACAATGGAAAATGTGAAAAAAAAACAGGGCAGGTATAAATCATAACTTATATGTATATTCTACCCACGGGGACGAAGTCGCGGGCAACAGCTAGTAAATAATAATTATCAAGAAAACTAATAAAGGAATCTATTCTTAAGAAACAAGCGATCATTTTATATTTTTTTAGTTTCGTACCTTAAGGGTAGTAATAGCTAGCCAGTAAAAAAATTCATATTTGTTTTTCTATTACTTATATACGAGTACTTCTATAAGTGAAAATCGAGATCAAGCAGCAGTACGTAAGGTCATAATTGGATGACCATTTTTTTTTCTTTAGCCTATTGCATAAAGCCCGACATCGCGAGTCTGACTCGAAATCAACAATTTTTTCATTTTTGTTTAAAATTTCCATTAAAACTCAAATCTTTATTCTAGAATATCAAATCCCAACTTTTCATCTTAACATTTATTTGCCTCATAAAAGTAACATAACACAGTACTAAAACGAACTTCCTTACGAATAACACTAAAAACTTCAAACTTCAGTCGAATAACACAATTCTACAATTAAACAATGATCATTAGGAGAGAATTATGCAGAAACCACAGCCTACATACATGTATTGTATGAGCACAAAGGATCACATACAAAATCCCACATTCAGGAATGGCAAGCAGTGACACTGGAGGTACTGACTTGGTAACAGAAGGTACATTTGCGTTAAGTGCTTCTTGAATTAAAAATGACAATTTTTAATCTTCGACTCAGTGATTATAGTATAGTTCTAATTATGTCAACCTTAAAAGCTTCACATAATTATAATCTCGCGATTTTTTTTTGTACACCTTTTTATGGTATTAACTGTACAATATTGTAGAACATTATGTAGATCTATTTCGTTTGCAATGAAAGCGTAATAATACCTAAGCATAACCTGTAAAATTGACTATATTTCTCTTCTAAATTATGCATAAATTATTCTTCAAAACATTCCTCTTGAATCGCTCAATCTTTGAAAAAATTGCATCAGAATCTGTTAGGGTCGGCTTCCAGTCTACCGTCATGTCTACTGGATACGTATTAGTACCACTGTTATACAAGCGACTGCCCATTTAACCTCCTTAACTCACAAACCTGGACTACACGAAACCCAAGCAAGACTAGTTCTCAGACTTTCACGTTTCTGACTAGCTGTAACGATTGTCAAAGATGTATTAATAACAGCTAGGCCCCACAATTTAAAGTGCCTTCCGAAATACCGAATAACTAGTTATGACATGGATGGTAGTTATGACATAGCAACCCATCCACAGCGACCGAATCAAGCACAGCTTAACCTGTGATCGATCAACTTGTACGGTTATAGCTTAACCGCTCCTCATATTTATAGATTTATATATCGTCCTTGCGCTGGATTCCTAAAAATTTGGCAGCAGATGTTTCACAATTCAACCATATAATTTTACAAGCATCGTTCGAACTGAACCTTCTCTACTTTCCCTCACAACGCCGTATTCTCGCGGGTGCGTTATTAGCTTAAAACGTCACGTATTCACCGTAATAGAGCCGGTTAAACTACTTACTAGTTGAGGTATAGCCCTTTTATCTGGAGTGTACTTTATACCACTTAACTATAGTTAACTGTAGCCGTTCTAACAGTATAGTGGTTTGTAATGCGAATTAGTTGCTATCGAATAGGTAATGCTTTCTATTCGCATTAGGTTATAGATTTCATGTTGCGGTGGGGGCTTTCGTTAATTATTCTGGATGTTAATTAGGCACATGGTAGGAGAAGACAGAAAAACTATTAATAACCAAAGCTAAAGATAGGGACTAATTTTAACGAAAATGCAATTTGTATTCTTTGTGAAAAGTCTTAAAGTGCTCTTTCAAATTCCTTAAGGTTATTCTGCTCATGGGGGTCAAAAAAATTTGCATTCGTCTGTGTGTTAAAAATGTACAGCTACACAAAAAATTAACCTTCTTCTCATTATATATCTAATTTCAGTTTTGAATCTAGCCTCTAATTTTTGGTCTCTGCCTAGCAATATAAATGTTCTAAATTATATACGAGGTATAAATCTTCACTTATAAAGAAAGATATTTCAGTACATTACATTTAATATTACTCTCCACATATGTCGCCACATCATATCTAACCGTAGTTAAGGAAGTCGGCTAACACGAGTTATGTATTAAAATCAATAAATAACTCATTTATCAAACCCGGCCCAAGGAGACACATTATTAAAGAACTCTATTCAATCTATACATTCCTGCCTACTTTATTATTTATAGGTTTTCATTTTGTCACTCAGTGTGTTATCTGTCTCTGTCGCACTACAGACCAAAAGCCTCCTTCCGTCCTACTCTATTCAGGGCCTTCTGTTACCACTTCTCGTTGTTAAAGTGTAGTGTTCTAAAAGAGATGTAACTCTACATTGTGTAGTGTGCCATCTCGCTTCCACATTTACTACTTTTGACGGTGGGTATTAGTTTTTTTTATTGAACTTTTTTCATTAGGCATATTCAGTTAGCCTGGACGAGCACTATATCAAGACAGACAAAAAAAAGTTTTTCTTACAGAAATAATTGCCAACTCTACTTCGCGTCAGTTCATGATAACAGACTTCAGTCAGGTTCAAAACTATTCAGATCTTTGTCTAATAAACGTGTTAGTAAACCGATAAAAAAAAACTACATAACTAACACAAACTTTTGTAAAAATACATAAAAAACTTTTTCAAAACTATCACCTTCTATCTAAGAAACAAAATTATTTCCCTCTTTTTTTTAAACAATGGTTACACGACGACGCACAGACTCGTCGGCGCCTGCCCGCTATCGATCATGCAACGTAATTACCAGTTCACTTTCAAGCCGCTGTGGAACTTGAGTTTAAACTCTTTATATTTGTCCAAAACTTGTAAAAAAATTATCAGTGTAGAGTGCGAAATGTACCCAAAAATAGCCTATAGCTGTCACAATGCTGGACATAGGCCTCGTCCCATACAGGCAAGTTTTGAGCATTGATCACCAATCTATCTCACTGCGGGTTGGTGATTTCAGATTCTAATATTCGGAATCCAGGTTCCCATACAATGTTTTGATTCACTGTTTGTCAGTGATGCCTTAGAATGAATAGGAAATTACATAATATGTATATCTTTGAAGTGTATCGAACCGGCATTTCTTGCATAAAAATCTATACATAGGCTAACACGACAGATTTATATAATCTGATTAATACCATATAGTAAAACCAGAAAAGAAAAAAAATACAGTCAAGCTAAAAACTAGGGACATGAGTTCATATGTTTTAACATCTTACGAAATTACTTTTTTCAATCTTAACTTTAAACTTGTGATTCAATGAAAGTAAAATTGACACTCAAGTAAAATAAATATTCAATTTCGACGACCTCCGTGGTCGAGTGGCGTACGCACCGGTTTCAAGGTGTCGCTAGCTCTGAGGTCCCGGGTTCGATCCCCGGCCGAGTCAATGTAAAAATTCACATTTCTACATTGTCTTGGGTCTGGGTGTTTGTGGTACCTTCGTTGTATCTGAATTCCATAACACAAGTGCTTTAGCAACTTACTTTGGGTTCAGAACAATGTATGTGATGTTGTCCGCATTTATAAAATATTGTATGCAAGCATATAAGTCGAAAACTCTCGCTTAAGGAAAATGGTGGAATCCTGTGAAATTTATCGTTTTATGACCTCCTTCCTTCAATCCCCCTTTGAGTCACAGCGATATTAACTGTGGTAAAACCATAGACAACGGGTGTTACCTTGAATTTTGTACCAGTTTTACTTTGACCCAATTTTTGAGGTTATGTTTATTGGTTATTACCAATTGACTTTAATGCAGTTTGAATAACAGTTGTATTTCCCACACATCAATTTTGGAAAATGTGTTTTATTTTTATATTAACACTCAAGATCCAAACTACTATTGACATTGAAACAAAAGTATTATGAAATTCAGGCTTCGTACAAATAGGCAAAAAAAAACAAATTGGCAACAAAAATTGGTCACCCATCAAGATTATCACCATAGCAAACGTTGCTTAACCTCGATATTTCTTTTCGTAATAAACACCACCGTTTCTAAAAGTTCATCGGTCTAGCTATCACAGTTTATGAGATAAGCCGGACGGACAGACGAACAGACGAGTTTTCAGTAATAGGGTTGGAAAGTCTTTAACCCTATTTCTTTTTACCCTTTAGGTACGAAATTCAAAGAATGTATAATCATATATTCTAAGTGTGACGTAAACTATGTTAATAATTAAACATTAATCGATCTTCATTGATTCAGGCTTACGAGGAAACACGATACGGTCTAGAAAATAGGTTGAGACACAGAAAGGTATATTGCATTTGCGCTAACTGGCGCTTTGGAAACATTAAATTACAGATCTAGTTACTGTATTGCGCGGTTCCAAAAAAACTCCAAAGGTTTCTCCTTAATATTAATACTAGCTGTTGCCTGCGACTTCGTCTGCGTGGTTAGAAGATATAAGTTATGACTTTTTCTTCGCTCCTATTAGTCGCAGCGTGATGATTATATGTAACCTAAAACCTTCCTCGATGAATGGTCTATTCAACACAAAAAGAATTTTCCAATTTGAACCAGTAGTTCATGAGATTAGCGCGTTCAAACAAACAAACAAACAAACTCTTCAGCGTTATATATTAGTATAGAGTATAGAAGTATAGATTTTAATACCCTGAGCGCTGTTAAAGTTAGGGAGAACTAAACTGTTATAGTTAGGGAGTTCTTTTGTTGCCGCTATTACAATAAATCCTGAAAATCGATACTAAATAAGATTAGTTAAGGGCTAAAATTTTGATGGTGGACCAATATTCTTCTGCAAAATTTATTTTCTTTAGCATACGCGTATGAATCCCTTGAACTTTGGTTAAGTGGTTGCATATATTAATTTAATCTTGTAAACTACTAGTTGTTGCCAGTTTTCTCTACACACGTCGTGTCTCAAAACAGTTTTAGTTTTATTATAACACAATTCCTGGCATAACTTCTAGCAAGACTCAAAGCCAATAAAACTTTGTCCAAAATGAAAATCGTGGTTATCGCACGTTTGGCATTCGTGACACCAGAACATGACACCCCATTAACCTTAAAACCGAATTCTCTACATACAAAGCGGTAATGAAAAACAACATTCACACTTTCTTGATTTTCAAATCGTCAAATTATAATTATTTATCTTTGAAAAAACGACAAGATACGTTGTTGAAAAGAAAATAGAATATATTATTACTATTATTGAATTTTGAAACCATTTCATATTAAGACGTATCGTGATGTCGCCGTCTGTTAGTGCGTTTGAATTAATTACCTCTAGCACTCGGCCATGGCTGCATTGATAGCTGATATCGCATTTTCCCAAAAATCTGTTACAAAGAGCAGACAAGCAAAACCTTCTTTGTACCCTCTATGACCTGCCTTTTTTTCGTTTTTATAGAGCTCCATTAAATATTCCTAATATAAATCTAGGGCTCCCCCAAGGCAGTTACCTAGGTACCTTAAAAACCACAAGCAATCGACCTTTCGTTGGCTTTTTACAACGAAATTGAGTCTAATTTCCAACGTCATAAAATGAAAATTAGATATAAAAATACTCGTTTGACAGCCTTCCCTAGCCGTAAAGATATTATATTGGATTTAGAGTGTCATAAAATTGGATTATTTTGAGGTCAAGATTATTCTTTGTGTTTTTTGGCATTTTCTTTTGGTGTTTTTTTGTTTTATTGTATTTCGGAATTGAGTTATTACTTAAAAACCATGAAATGGTGTACTTGTATAGGATGTTTTATACCTTAATTCAGGTTTTGCGTATATTTTGAAGACTAACTTTTAAATGACTTCTCGAAGATCTGTCTTTATAGATGAAAATCTTTGCTTACCTGTAACAAAAGGAAAAGTTTTTCAATTCCAATAACGAATACAACATTCAAAAAGAAATAAAGGCCCTAAAATTTAAATTTTACTTTTTTTGTTATTTAGTGCAATAAACTTATACTAAGCTTAAAACATTGAGATATTTTTGCACGCCCTTGAAATTCATAAATCATTCTATTCAAAACACATAGGGTTAAAATACATTAAACAATAACCATAACCATCAATATTAAAAGCTCAAATAAAATATAATTTTATACCCAGCTATTTAGATTTGGGTCTTTCATAAGCCTACATCTTTTAGGCAATGTACGGAGCAAATAGCTGAAATATTAACAACGGTATTGGCCCAAGAGGTTGTATGCCGCTATAACTTTCATATTACTCGTAAAACGTACTCATCTGGGTATAGACATGTTTCCGAAAACATTAACTAACATTTTTGATAGTATGATAGAGTATTAAAAATATAGGAAGTAGTGGCAACCTGATTTTAAATAGTAGATTTTCTTTCTGAAAATTATCCGCAACAAGAAAATGTATATTTTTATTCGTCTTGAGAAAATGAGGTAACAAGTAAGTAAGGTCATAATCCTTGTCTCACTCGGGATTTCGAAAACATTCCAGTCAGAATGGTACCCGTCTGTCGCTCTCAGTGCGTTTAGTAAGATAACCTATCTGTACCATTTGGCTACTGGTGTGGTTAAAAGTTTTTGAATTGCAGTTTCATAAACATACAAATTACATGTACAATGATCCTTACGATGCAATTCTTGGAATTGTAAGCAGAAGGCGGAGGTTCGACCCCAATCCAGGCAAAGTACCAATATGTATTTCTCAAAGTTGTACATTGGTATTTATTGACGTTAACTATTGTAAAAATGTGATTGAAATGGGCAAGTATTTTTATACAAATTGTAAAAAGCAAAAATAAAAAAAAATATGAAAAGACCAACATTTTTATCGTCAGGTCATTAAATAGTTTTCTAGTACATATTCAAACGACAATAGCATGCGAATGTTCGTATAATGATAACGGTACTTCAACCTATTTTTATAAGTGGGGTTGGCAGTAACAAAGAGCCTGTTTGAGAAAATAGAATAGATTTCATGTATTTTTGTTTGTCCACTGGTCCAAATCTTGACCTTGAGTGTTCTGTTTGGAAGCCTTATTTCTATTATATTTATTTTCAACCGACTTCAGAAAGGAGAAGGTTCTTAATCCGTCGGTTTTTTTATGTTTGTTATATCAGAACTTCGGACTGCATGTACCGATTTTGTTAATTTTTATATAAAACCCACCCATATAAATAAAACCCACTTCCCAATCCCATATAAATTCTATCCAGTTTGGCTTAGTATTTTTTTTGGACTCGGGTTGTACATTTTTGTCCTTTTTATACATTTTTCTCGTATTGTACTTAGATACTCGTACTTATACATAACAACAAACCAAAACCAAAAAAAGTTTTTAATCGACAATGTGGTCGACCTAAAAAAAATATCTACGTCCCAATTTTCGGCCTGAAAATTGCTAATAAATGTTGCACCAGTTCCCTTTTCTAATAAATGAAGGTCTACCACATCGGAGGTTCAGCTCTCAGATGACCTTACGAGATAAGAGGCGATATTACCAGCTTGGGCACCGTTCCAACACAGCTAATACTGAAAATTTACTATGAAATATTTGATTGCCCTTTTGACGCAATTTTAAACCAGTTTTAGAACATGATATTTAGTTTCGTAAGCTGTAACAAGTGCAATTAGTCGATTATTATATGATGGTCTCTTAATAGCCCGAAGTCTGGACTTGGAAGGAGTCGACAAAATCAAGAAAATAATTTCACGGAAAATTTTAATGACCAAATTTAAGGAGCAAATGAAACGTCCAAATCATAAACTTACTAAAAACTTGACTTAAACTTACTAAAGGACTTAAACATACAGCTTGTGTCGTGATTGCTAGACAAATCACTTACGATTTACTCACAAAATTCAATAGGGATGATGACAATATTTTTTTTGCAGTGTCCGTCTTGTAAATTTTGGATTATAATATTATAATTGATACGTATTTTTTAATTTGTCCCGCAAACATAAATTGACCAAATTACAGTGAATGAAACTTACGCCTGACGTCACGATTGAGTATAAATTTTATAATATCGTTACGACACAAGCCTCTCCTAAACTTTAAAGCCGTTAATCTTTGTCAATTCTAGTTTTTCTGAAAAAAGAAAAAATACGTATCTCATACTTTTCAATTATCTAACTGAGGGACTAATGAGATTTTTTCTTTTTATACCCAGTCATCCCTATTGTCAAATGAAATTAAGTGGGTAGCCTCGTGATTATTAGACTTACAAATAGGCCAAATTATCTTCCAAAAAACCGTAGGATCGTCTTCCCAAAACCATATCCTTGATTCTATTCTTATTCTACCGATCATTTACTCCAGAAAACAGTATACAATAGCAACACATTACCTGATACACTATCGACTCCAAACATCTAATACAAAATATTCATGAGTTCGAGAACTGTTTATCATGGCAGATATAACATACCAATTAAAACCTCCTCGTTTGGAGGCAATTATTAGATAAATTTAATGTGATTTTCATTGTTTTGGGCGACAGTTTGTAATAGGTGGTGGTGTTAACAGTATAATGTTTATCGTTAAATTTTGTGTAATTATTTTAATGTTTAGTGGAGGAGGAGTTTCACGAGGAACTCGTGGCTAAGCTATAACCGCATAAGTGATTCGATCACAGGTTAAGCTATGCTTGACGCGGTTGGTCCGTAGATGGGTGACCATCGTTGTCATAACGAGTTCCACCGTGTTTCGGAAGGCTCGTTAAATTGTGGGTCCCGGCTGTTATTCCTACATCTTTGACAGTTGTTACAGGTAGTCAGAAGCTTGAAAAAGTCTGACAGCCAGTCTAACCAAGGGGTATCGTGTTGCCCAGGTAACTGGGTTAAGGAGGTCGGATAGGCAGTCGCTCCTTGTAAAACACTGGAACTTAGCTAAAACCGGTTGGACTGGTAGCCGACCCCAACATAGTAGGGAAAAGGCTAGGCCAATGATATTTTAATGTTTAGTATAAATGTTGTGTAGCTAGATGATGTGTATAGAACTGATTTGTTTAAGAAAAAAATAATATATGTTGAGTGCGACTTTGCCCTAAAACCTTAATAACCACTCATGTATATGGTTATGGTTATGTATACGGTTTAGTTTTACCACTACACTATGAGATAATTAACTAAAACAAAACATAAAAAAACGTAATTTTAAATAATTCCTTCTTTAATTACTAGTCCTGCATCTGCCTACAAGTTATGTTAAAAGAACTCAGCAAAACGTAAAAGTCTAAACGTTGTGCAAGTAAAACTCTTGCCGGCACTTTTGAAAAGTTAATTAATTACTCTAACTAATTGCGTTCAAAATATGAAATTAATTCTTATGAAAAATCAGTCAGTAACCATGGGTTCAAAGATTATACTTTTTTTGACATTACTAAATAATAATATAAACTAGTCCAACTAGGAAAAGAGTAAATATTTTAAGGCAGACATTCAAATATATTCTTTTATCAACCCCTAAAATGCGAATAACAATTCATCATTTCATAAAAATCAGTCTTCATTTCTAGATCAGAATTATCCCCATGCTGGACAGCGCGTTTGTTTCCCACGCGCGCCTCATAGAGCAGTCAGAAAATTCTTTGAAGCTCATGCGGGCTGATGCCTGCCAGGGCAGCGACATTGGTCTAAAAGTCACAGTGGCAAAAGTACACGAAGGGCAAGGGAAGTAATATGGGTGGGCACTGAGTAGTCATACAAGACATAGTCAGTGATAGCATAACACTCCCTTCCTCACAACAAAACAAAAGGAAAACAAAAAATGGTATTCAATTCTTTCTAAAAATAGCCAACAGTTTCTCCAAATTGGAACAAATAACTTTACTATGAGCACTTCGATTGTGATTTATGTCAATGTGTAAGCGAGATAGAGTTCTATAAAGTATATAGCTGCTCTCGGTCCAACAAAAGCAACAGCCCTACTTAAAGAGTCTAATAGTATGCAAGCAATAGTTTGCTGAAAACTAGGTTTCAAAGTTACATTTCAATATTGATAACTGTGCCCTACTTTGCACTATCGGGGGCGTTGAAAAAATAATAACGACGTGCATAAATTAAAAACTGCTAAGTTCATTAAAACTGGATCTTTTAAAGGTCGTTATGAATAATAGACGGGTCGTATGTGTAATTTAGTTTAGTTGAGAATATATTAAGTATGTATATCTACAAGTTTTCCTGATTTTGGGCACTGGCCTCCAATTCCAATGACTTGATCTTTTAGTTTCTTCATTGGCTTTCTAACATAGCTGAAACCTTTAGAAGTAGTCAATCAGGATCTCAAATAATTAAAAAATGTAGTTCGGAAAGCGAAGAAAAAGAAAGAAGTTCTATACTCAGCAAAACATAGTTTTTTTTTTCTAAACTTTACCTTGTGCCTTCATTAACCTGTTAGGTTCACAGACATCCTGTTTTACCCATAAAAATCCAGTATACAAGGGGAACAGAGGGTAAGTAGGCTTCCTCAAACTTCAACTTCTGTTGTTCATGTGGAGAGATGACCATGTACTTTACACCCTACGGAAGTCAAAGAGTTAGACGGCGTTTTACCACTAGGCAAAGGGTGAAAAGAAAACCGTGTACTGGTGTATTCTAAACATTTGACCTTATTTTAGTTCCCTTTACATAATTTCTCTATATTTTCTTCCTATATTCAGAATATAAAATAAATAGAAATGAGACAGAGTTTCTTGTGGTCCTTCTTTTAAAATAGCTAAAAAAATAAAACTTCTCGTTGTCCGCTTTTAAAACTTGCTTTTTTATTAAGTAAAAATCACAGACTTTACGATTTTCTATTGTCCTGGGTTTCTACGAAGCATCGTTTTTAAGATCCAACTTCCCTGACCTACCTGAATATAAAACAAGATATTTTTATATTCATGGAGGGCACTAGACAAAATTGCTAAGGTTGATGATCAGTAATATTTTACGATTATGAACGGTTCTGATGTAATACCGCCCACTGATTTACTACTTTCCTATTGAACATACAAAATTTCTATAGAGTTGTAAATACCGCTTGCATTTTTGTAACAGTAAAGGTGCGGCACATTTTTTTTTGGTTGGAATAATGTCTGAGGAGTTGTTATTATAAGAACATAAGCTAAGCCTTAATCGCATAAGTGAAACGATTAAAGGTTAAGCAATGCTTGACGCGGTTAGTCCGTAGATGGATGACCATCTCTGTCATAACGAGTTCCTCCGTGTTTCGGAAGTCACGTTAAATTGTGGGTCCCAGCTGTTATTCCTACATCTTTGACAGTCGTTACAGGTAGTCAGAAGGTTGAAAAGTCTGACAACCAGTATAACCAAGGGGTATCGTGTTGCCCAGGTAACTAGATTGAGGAGGTCAGATAGGCAGTCGCTCCTTGTAAAACACTGGTACTTAGCTGAAACCGGTTAGACTGATAGCCGACCCCAGCATAGTTGGGAAAAGGCAAGGCCAATGAATATAAAAATTTTCAAATTTAGTTAGACCATAGTTTTACATAACACATATGAGAAAACGTTTTTTAGAACTTTTGACCCTCCTTTTCTATAGGCTCACCAAATATGTATGTTTCCATACACGGATACTTACTCTACCCTTATGTACAAAACTGACACTACAGTCCACACCGCTCTCCCTTTTACTTCCAAAAGATCATACAACTACAAAAAATCCTAAGAAAATGCAGACACAAAATACATACCTACAGCCTAGTTCCACTGAACTACATTCTAGGCTCAATTCAAAGGCTCTACCTACCTCTACGAGAACTAAGATGTTATACTCGAGTTCTGCTAATATTATATGTAGATGAAGGCTTTCAGAGCACCAGTACCCTTGATTTATAACTTTGACTGAGATAACATAGAGCTGTTTATACCACCTTAGCTTTTGAGAACCGGTTTTGAAATAAAACTTAGTTGTTTTCAGTATTAATCTAAAACAAAATAGTAAAGAAAGAAATAATTATTTATTTGCCGTAATACTTAAAATCAGATATTATCAGGTTTTTCAGAACTTCTTACTCTGATTATAAATTAAGTCGAAGTGAACTAGCAGTAATAATAGGCATATTATGACTTTTACGTTATGTAATAAGAGTACATTTATAATAATATTTGAATACCTACCATTCCTATATTACCAGAAGTATTATATACTGCGATCAATATAATTTGCACATAAAGAGTAGAAGAACAGACAAAAATAAATAACAAATCTAGCTTCAATATGACGTCGCACTTGAAAAATGGCGACACTAAACCAAGAATACCAAATAAAGCAGTGGATTCACAAAATGTCAAGAAAGCTTGAGCCGAGTCTAAGAGATAGGCCGCATACAAAAAACCAGCTCAACTTGACTTCCCAACCCCCTCTGATTCGGGCAAAAAAAGGAGAGTGGAGGAGACAATGGTGGAATCCCAGGGGTCCGTTTAAACTGGTATTTTCAGCCGCCCTGGCTAGCAACGCAATTGCCTGCCAGTTTGCTACGCGGTTGATTTATTTCCTCATTACAAGTGGTTATAGGGATGTAACCAACCATTTGTTTTAAAAATACCGTTTCTCTTTTGGCATTTCGTGTGTTCATGTTGGAGACCTTTTCGATTCTGGTTTTCGGGAAGAGTTTACAATTCTGTAAAGATTCGATGTTCCATTGTTCATTGTTCAATTTTATTAAGATAAAGCAATTATGAAATATGTGCTATTACGAAATGATAAAGAGCTAAATAAGTGCTTGTCTCTTTTGGACATATCTATACTAATGTATAAAGCTGAAGAGTTTGTTTGTTTGTTTGAACGCGCTAATCTCAGGAACTACTGGTCTAAATTGAAAAAATATTTTTGTGTTGAAGAGACCATTAATCGAGGAAGGCTTTAGGCTATAAACCATCACGCTGCGACTAATAGGAGCTAAGATACAATGGAAAATGTGAAAAAAACCGGGCAGGTATACCTAAATAATAACTTATATCTTCTACCCACGGGGACGAAGTCGCGGGCAACAGCTAGTGTAGTTATAAAATATGTATTATAGCTTCCACAGTGGTAAAAGAATGACCAAAAAAAATTCCATATCTTCTACATACTCAAATAATGGTAAAAACATCCCAATTGACAATAATCCATTGATCAATAACACCAAACTAAAATAGAATCCCAACCAAGCACTAAAATGCATTGCATGGCTATCAGACTGACCAAGACTAAACCTTTCAATTCACCCAATCGATATCCACTTACGATTACAAGTACAAGGTAACTTGATTTAAAGTTCAGTAGCTTATTTAGCTCGACCCTGGTAGAGCTTATTAGTTAATTGATGTAATTCCAGATACGTGAGCAGCATGATGTTGAGTCTGTACCGCAGGAGCAATTCAGAATTAAGGCATTTTGTACAGAATTTGATGGTCGTGTAAATAAGTTGGTATATAGTGGACATTGAAATGAAATGTATTAAATAAAAAAAAGATAATAGGGATGACGACAATTTTTTTTTGCAGTGTCAGTCTTGTAGTTTTTTGTATAATAATGGATACGTATTTTTTAATTTGTCCCGAAAACATAAATATCTATATTAATGGTTATCGTACTGAAAACCTTAACTTCGATACTCCAACGTTTTTTATTAGGAGACAAGCGCAAACTTCTGTTAGGTTCTTTTTAAACTTACGACTAAAACACGCTTGAATGATTTCAATCAAAAACTAATAAGTGCGGGCAATATGAAGACATACCGCCCTCATCCATACCCATTTAAAGCAAGAAAAATAACCTGAAAAACTAACCTAAGTTCCCAAAACAAAAGTCTTCAACAAAAGCCCAATGTTTGAACTATCAAACTGCTTACTTTTGTTTTGTTATTCCTACCTCTGTATTGGAAACCTTATTGTAACAAAATCACCATTCTTTGTAAAGAATATCAAGTGGCCTCCATTGTTTAGACTCTTATAGTCTAAGAAATCTTTTAAGGTAAACCTTGAAATTCTTTTACTTAGAATGGGATAATAATAGAGTGAGTTTGCGAATTTTTGCGCGAATGTGAGTATTTTTGCCAGATTGCTTTGAACTATTAAGAATGATCGTGGCTCGCATTTTCTGTTTCTAGTTTTTCTATTAGTTCGAACTTGATTCCTTTTGCTTTTTTTTTCAAATATGTTTAAGTGCCTCACGATTATTCAAATTTACAAAATTTGGTCGCCACATCCCTAGTCTCACCTTCACAACTATTCCCGAATTTCGGACACTTAGCACCACAAATCATACACACCAATAAAAACAGTCCACGAACGGCAATCCTATCCAAGATTGAAATGGGAAAAACCCATTAATGGAATCCAATTCTGAGTCCAGACGCACCTAAAACTCTTGCCGTCTCTTGTTGTATTTGGCAAAAGTCAGGGGCAAACAAATGAATTGGGCCGCTGGTCGGTAACTGCCGGGGGGCACGCAACGTCAATACGCGACATTGAGACGGGACTGACAAATTAGTCCGCCATTATCAGTCCATACTGTTTTTTTGCGATTTATGTCGCGTTCCGAACGAAAAATTGAAATTGTGGTCGAAGGTACCTACTTGACAAAAATGCTGGGAGTTTTAGAACCGGGAGTTATTTGTTCAAGTATTTTCTTTGTGGAATTAAAAATATAAACATAAAGAAACCGATATAAAAGCATCAATTCTTAAACACGAAATGTCATTTGTGGGTCTATGCTTCGAAAACCGAGCCTTAAAATAGTGATTAATATTTAATTTTGGGAACTGTTTAAAATTGGTAAACAATCAATGCAGTCTATGTAAGTCCACTGTTATAATTGCCATTCTGTAAATGTAACTTAATTTAAACTTCGAAATAAAATGTCGCTGATACCTCCACTACAATGAGAGCTTCCATTTCAGTAATAACTATTTAAAACCTATTCTTTTTACCTATCTCTACAATAATTCTAATAACTTTTATTTATACCACATCCATTCCACGAAATTACACCAATCCTCTTAAATGAAAATGAAACCTTTTCAATTCATTTGATGAGCACTTATGTGATGGTCCATGCATGGTATTTTCGTCCACCATTAACTATCTTGTCAACATCGCTCACTTAGACGTCTGGGACTAAAACTAGGTCTAATGGGAACATAAATTATGTCTAGACTAAGCTAACTGTTTGTACCATACATTAATCTGTTTCATCTCTTCCTGTGGATTATGAGAAAATGGAGGGATAAGTTACGGTCCTTCTGTAGGATTAAGGCATGTGACTTCCGTTGGTCATATCAAAGTGACTTGGCGTATCTTGTAAGTGGAAATTGTGATATTCTCTTAGTTCTAGACTCTTGTTGTCTAGTTGAGGGACATACAATTCTTCCTTCAAGAGTAACTTATGGAGTTTCTTGCCGGTTCTTCTCCATAAGAATGACACTTTGGAACCGTGCAACTAGAGTCAGTAATATAACGTTTTAAAAGTGCCTGAGATACGGCCTATTTGAAATAAAAACTTTTAGATTTTCATTTTGATTTTGATTTTCCACAGTTTTAAAATTTTAACCTCCTGACTATATTTATTTGATCTTATATTAACGAATTTGTTATTATATCCATACCATAAAAATTCATTTAAAAAATAGAGTTTATTATTGTCAGCTGTTTTTGTACACTAAATTTCCCTAACTTCTAAATGACTAGACCGATTTTGATGGTGGGTGACAAATAAATTTGAAGGCGAAGGAAAAATTTGTACCCTTTAGCCTAATTGTACAAAACCCGGGTGCGAGTTCGACGATCACTTTTCCTTGTTATTATTTGAAATGATAAAATAGAAGTAGCTTCGTAGTCTTCATAATTTTAAAATCATCTCGTTAAAACCACTTGTTACACATACGAAAGTCTACAAAATGCAATTGTAAGAATCTTCAAACTTACTCCAACAACCATATCAACTTGAGCTGTAAACTTCGGAATGCGAACAAAAAGAAAACGTTTGTCCTTTTTAGATATCATTAGGAAGTTACAAAATTGATATTGTCAGACCGTTTTCAAGCTTAAGTTATGGCTACGAAGGTTAAAAGTTGATTGATGGCGCGCCGAAACTTCTGGAGTATGACAGAAAACGTTTTAATTGGTGTATCTAGAATCCATGGATTTTTATATTTTTGTTCGTTTATATTGTGTATGGAGAAATGTTTTTTGAAATTCGTATTTCGAAGTTGGTTTATGAATCTCTTTCGAAATACTTTTTTTTTATCGTTAGCTGCAAAAGCGATGTATGGAAATTATTAAGGTAGTAGTTATGCTATTTTATTAAAATTTTATGTACAATCGGTGATGACTAGGTACGAACGAAAAATATTTTGACAAGATTTGCTTGAACACGATGTATTGCAATTGAATTTGTATATTAGGTATGTGGAAACAAAGTCCTAGCATATAAACAAACATCAAGTCAATTTAACTAGAAAATATTAAATTTATTATTGTTTGTTGATATACAATTCAAATCGAAAAGTTAAAACACCATTTTTTCCATACTATCTCAAAACAGTTTGTCACAAAATGTAAAAAAAGTAGTTAAAAACAGACTATTTCTGCAAAACATTTCTAAAAAGTTCAGTCAAAGCATATTATTTGTACAGCGACTGCGACCAAATGAATTAACAATGTAAATATAAGGAAAAACAAACACTGTACTTATTTAAAACTGTGTGAGTTACTGGAAAATGGCGGCTAGCGGTTTGTTAATTAAATAAACAAATAAACTCCGATCATAACTCAGTGGAAACTCTCTTTTTTTATTTAACTCTATAAATTTATAGTTCGCAATAACTTCTGACAAAACTATAATATTACAATAAAATAAAACATTCAAAAAATAGCTTTTTTCTTCGTCTGTCTACCTCGTGGTTGTATCTCATAAACTGTTGAAGCGTAACACACAAAAAGTATCACAATATGTCTAAGGAGATTAATTAATACTTTCTGACTTATTTTCAAAATAATCTCAAATCTCGCCTATATTGGAAAAAGCTAGCCCAGAGGTTAGCCATATTAATTATTAATATTTTGTATTCTAGATTCCCATCCCATAAAAAACTTACATTTATACGCCTATCCCAATCTCTACCAATAAAATAGACGATGTAATAATTCTGTAACACAATATTATGAAACATAAGCATATTGAAGGAAACTATTATTACCGGTTGTCAACACTCAGTCTAGACATATCAAGGTCAAAATCTAACTGACAACTACGGAGTGACGTGCCGCTCAATAATTCATGGGAGAATGAGTTCTTTGAGGACATGTGGATGTACTAAACAATATATTGTAAAGTACTTTGTGGTAATTGTAGAGTTAGTGAAATATGCGTTTTGTTGAAGTTCTTGCCATTTTGATCCTATTTTTTTATACTGCTTGTTTTAGATACCACTGCTAGGCAAAGGCCTCAACCTTTTTCTTCCAGACTGTCTATCTTTTATGATTACTGGTCACACAATGATCCCAATTAGGCCATCTTTTTTGCAATCTGGTCCTTTGGCGAAGTAAAACGATTTGTGTCTGAATATCGTTTTTTATAAGATCCTATATTTTTGATACCAATAACATGTTCAAGCAATCTCCCCAATATTGGCCAATTGGTTTAACTTTTGCCAAAAACAAATAAAAAAAAATAACCTGCTTTAAAACTAATGTCTCAAATCGGTTCTAGAACTCTTTCGAAGTAGAGACAGAATATATTCCTAAATTCAATAATAGACACTTGCCAATAGTCATCAACACTGCTAAAACTAAAGAAGTAACTGCAAGCTACAAGTAGACACACGTACGAAGCACTACACAACACTACTTGACACCTCGACAGTCAGTGCTCCTTGATAAACCAACTTCAACTGAAAGAGCGCTAAAATTGTGCTTACGCAGAATCATAGTGTGAATCGTAAAATTCCATTAACACATTTTCTTTAGCGTCGTTATTAGGTATCTTATTTTATGTAATAATTCTAAGAGTAATGCAGATATATTCTTTGTTTCATATTTGAATTTGGGTATATTTATTTTAAGTGTACAGTAGGTACATTTAAGAAAATCACAAAAATAACACTGCAGCTGTTCAATCATCTGTCATACATTTTAGATGACACTGATGATGACATTGAAGAAGATTCGTTTGATAACGTATTAATTAAAACTTTTTCATCGAATATAATTCAGCAGATATTAATATGATCTGACTAAATACCATTTTAGCGCTCCTGAACCGACGCCCCGAACGCCGAGTGATACCGAGTGATTCTATATGTCAACCCACGTTATACGAGTGATAAGGCAGGGTGTTGAATAAATAGAGTATTCAGTTTTTGTGGATTTCGGCGATCGGACGATAAAACATGTCGGGATACGGAGTGAAAAACGTTGTGTTTGATTTTGTGAACTGTTTGCAATTGCTTTGTATTTTGGTGATAATATTATGAATATAAAAAATAAATAAATAAGGAATTTGCTTCAATATATTTGGAATTGAATGTTTATGAAACCCCGCGAAAAGCAAGGTTTAAATTCCTTAGTGCAATAGCCGTTTTTTTATATTGCTAGGACTTCACTTTATTAGGTTCGAGAGAGCAAGGCAAGTATATAAATGTATTTCTATCTCTCTCTCTCATAATAAAAAATATACCATTGCAGCTATTAGGTACATTTAATGTTCAATTTAACCATACAAGTCCATTAAGTTCGAAATCGTTTAGCAAACATTCCACCTAATTACATTTCATTTTTTTCACCTCCTAACCCGATCCATCTGTTCGGCGAACACAATTTGCTGTTTACTTAGAACTAAAACGTCGTAACTGTATTCAAAGCACGCATGACCTAGATAACATCATTACGACTATGTTAATCAATTGGTCGTGCGATGGACGCTAGCATATTTGTATGGTTGCATGGAGTTTAAGGATTAAGGACTATTTGGAGTTTTAGACCTTTAAAATGAACGATGACAGATGAGAAGAATAGGTCACCACGCCAAACCTACTATGCGGTGTGTGGATTCGATAAAGCATACGTCAGTATGGGTGTCTTGTGTTTGTGACTTGTAGGATAGAATTAAAACTGTGTGCAAGATGTTTATTGTTCAGAAAAATATAAGATGAGATGCCATTTCCTTGTCGTACGGGTAATCCTAAGTCAGAAATTCTGACAACCAGGAATCCAAGATCCAAGGTACCGTATTGCCTGCGAAACTGGGTTAAAGAAGCATAAATAGGTAGCCGCTGTATTAAAAAAAACTGCATTTTTATTTCATTCGATTGAACTGGAAGCTGACCCGAATATAATTGGGCAAGTCGAGACTGGTAATGATGAGAATATAGGATAAAGTACCAAATTATGAAGACGAAAGAAATGAAGTCATTTTGGGGTTCAATTCTGATATATCTTGTAGTCTAGACGGAGAGACTTAGATTTGATTGAAAATGGGCATCGATTGGATTGTAACAAGAGTAGTTAAAGTAATGATCACTCTGCATCGTGAATGCTTTCTCTAGATAACGAAAATACATTTCAAATGTCTGTCTGTCTCTATTTTACGTCTTAAGATAATAAAATTAGTCTGCCTTTTTTGAAACTGATTGCTCTGGCTGCTTTTTAACATAATTGATATATTTTCGAAAATTTCGCAATTTTGCTTGTCTTGCGCATTCTAACTATGAAAGGAAGATACACGGTGAACAACTTCACTATGATTCAAGTCCAATCAATCACCGAACTTACCGTATGTCTGTCCACTTCTGGCCTTCTTAAAAATCTATTCAAAATATGACCTTGCCCAACTAAGTCTTATCCCAAAGACCGTATCAAGCCATCTAAAGCAGGTAAGATAAATACATCATATCCTTAGTATCTTCATCGTAAGTTTGGCCTTATTCATATATTATTCGCACTCTGCCTCGGCTCGGCACATACATTTTGTAGGGACATACAAGCTTGCGCCCCGGCGAGGCTTGTGTTACATGATATGAATGGTAAATGATAAACAGGGTAATTAATACACAACTGTCTAAATATGGAAGTCTGGTGTTTTAAGAATTAATTTTCCTAGTATAAATAGAATATCATTATTACGGATTCGCTTTATCACAACTTCAAGTTGAACCAGCTATTTTGATTTTTAAGTAAAAGAGGGTAAGTAAAAAATTATAAAGATAGAGCTATTTTCCAATTTCCAGGAAAAGTTTTTGATGGTTTACTATAACATAGCAAGTGTTTCGATTGAATAAAATGGTATTTTGATCTAACTAGTCGAATTTGTTAATTCAACTGTTTTATTCCAAACTGTATTATTAAAATAAATTAGTAATAGTAACTTTTTTTTATTACCTACTCAATGAAACAGTCTCAAGTTTCTTTTTCTTTCTATTTTTAGTAATGAAGCATCAAATTTTCAAACATGAAAAGTCAAATAAAAATTAAATGCAAATATTGATATTTTAAAATTCAGTTTTAACATTAAAATGCATAAAAAAACCAGACTAATTTCACTATCAACCCTTAATCTGAAATTCTCAACCCTTCGATTTTTCATCGTTTACACGACAATCTCTGACTACCCTCATTTACATAAACGATTCTATATCTCGATGATACCCTTGTTATTATATGTTTAGCATAAATTATTTATAATACAGTACTCAAGTTTGAGAACTTGTGGAATGTCTGGTTATTTAGAATTAATAATTATCAGACAGTTTAATTGCATATTATATTTTAGGTGAAATTATCATAATTGATCATTTGAGATGTGAAATTTGTTTGTTTTTCCAGGCATTACTACTAAATGGCTGAATGGGAATTAATGAAAATACTAAGAATGGACAGATAACCTGGAAATCTAGAAATAACACTTGTTTGTTTTTGTCTACAAGTAATTTTAGTCTTTTTTTAATTAACTTTGCATATGCATATATATTAAAGTTTAATTTTATTACGACTCTTTCTTAAAATTTTCCTCCATGTTCTTCATTTCTTCTTGTTTTTATCTAGAACATAGTATCCTATATCTAGTTCTATCTAAATAGGCAGAGAGCAAATAAGAGCGTTTGTAGTTTAAATTAGTTTGAGGCAGGCGTAGGAGGCCGAAACTTAAACTAAACTGTAACTCAAGTAATTCATCTATTTTTAATTCTTGTTTATCTTGGATGCCCTTACTACTGCCGAAATTCAGTACAAGGACTCACTTTCAAGAGACTCCATCATCTTCAATAACATTATCTTACAGGGTTCTATAAGAGAATCTAATGTGTGTTTTACACAGTAATATCCTAGAAAAATAAGATAAATGGATGATAATGGTGTATGTAAAGACTCTGGACCTAGTCAAGCATGTCCAATGAAAATGTGAAAACCGGACACACCGTCGCCATAGGAATCTCTGTGGAGCCCAATAGGGCTGATGCCTGCCGAGCCAGCAGGATTGTCCGAAAGGGTTACACTGTCTCGTTACAGAAAGGGCAAAGGAAGGAACATTATTGGGGTTTTTCAAAAGACTTACCATCTGAAAAAAGACTAAAAGGCCTCTGAGAATAGGGCCAGGTTAAAAATATTTATTTCCAGTAGGCCGTTGTCCAGGCACTTTTGAAACGTTACAGTAATAACTCCCGAAACGAATAATGATATTTGTGTGGCAGAAAACTATTCCACGAAAATGTATTGTCTTTAATCAAGATGCTAAGAAAACACAGAAACCGTAGGCACACAAATCTCTACATTAATTAAATCGTTACGCAGTCCATTGTAGATTTCATCCCAATCGTTATTTTGCTTCAAATAGATGGCCGTAACTAGGGTTATGGCATAGCCCGGCAGTACACGTCTAGTCGGCCCAATTTGGCGCTTACATTCGTATTCATAAACGCGAACCGATGGTCCGTCCGATAGCAACGTGGTATGGTGCCACTGTTAACGATAAACTAGATATGCAAATTATGTAGGTGTAATTATTGTTGCAATATTTGCAATTTAGAACCGGTTTCAGTCGTATCGTTTCTTGGTATTGTAAGGGTTGAGTTTGAGTGTAATTGAATGTGTTTATCACATGATTGAATACGCATGTATATAACACCAGGTCAGTGAATATGTTGCGTCAGCAAATCAATAAAGCATATAGTGCTTATAATATATCTATTATACTGAAGCAACGTAAAAGCGTGAGGTTGAAATACAAATTTCAAGACAGTCACCTAAAGATAAATTTTAACTTGCAAAAACAAACCGTTCGAAATAAACTCAAAGCTACCTACATCTGTTTACGTATCTTTTGCACCATCATTCAACACCCAAATGCCCTTGACAAACAAATAAACAAACTATGTTCACGGCACACCCAACACTAATGTATGAAGTAAAATAACATAATGCCTAACATAACATCGCCAACACTCACACCACGACATTAATGTAACAAACTGATTTGTTCGAGGAAATAACCCTATAATGGGCGGCCGATTTCAACCCAACTACACTTAGGGGTTGAAATGCATTTCGCTATGAAAAGGGGTTTTTTTGTAATCGAATGGGGGAAGCTCAGCAAAATCATTAGTTTCAACATTCTGTGTCAAGGCTGCGTAGTTTCGCATATTTTTCGAGGGATGTTTTGTGTGTGTGTCCCTTATGGGGAAATGTGTATGTGTGTATTTGAAAGGTGAACTCCGTAATAATACATTAGGCGGCTATTTATGTGGGCACGATGTTTTCGAAGGCTTTACGTAAGCTTCGTGGATAGAGAAATGTGGTTTAATTTTATTTACTTTTGAAGGCGAGTGGGAATTGTTTGGTTGAATTGAACTTAGTACTTAAGTGGAGCTTATTTTGTGTTCTTGTGAGTGTGAACTGTAGTACTGAAAGCGATTTCGGGAAAGTTACCTAACTTAGTCCTATAGGGTTGAATTGAAACTGAATAGAAGTTAGATGTGTTTCAGATCTAAAAAAACGAAGTTGAATTTTGATTTTGATGCAAAGTTTATTTCATATATTTAAAAAAATATTTTCATTTTAATTTGTAAAATATTCAAGGAAGCTCTTTAGAAGCCAAATTTTAATTGTTGATTGTTTTTCTGAATTGACACGATTATATCACTGGTTTCGAAATGGCATCTTAAAGAAAGTTTTCGTTACGATATGCAGAAAAAAAATCCGTAATCAAATCCGAATTTTAGTGATTTATGAATAAACACACAATGAAAAATAGACCCTAAGTCAAAGTCCGAATCGCAATATTACTTTTTGAAACATGTAGAATTTTGTCTAATTAACGGAGCAGTATTATAAATATACCGATGTATATATTCCCGTTTCAGTTGTATAAATCCCAAATAAATATTTAATTTGAATTAGTAATTTATAAATACATACAACTTTATAATTATTTATTAATGACTTATTCAATTTGAGTTTTGAAATTAAACATTGTGAAAGTTTTAACGTTTCAATGTTGTTTACACAATCAACCCTTAATAAATGAAGGAGGACGAAGGGATGAGGGTTGAATTTTTGTTTATGTATAATTACCGAAGCATTTAACCTTATATACTAATTTACTGTTAATTCTAAACTCAATTAAAAGTTCCTTTAACAACAAATGTAAATATTGTTTTAAATTTATAAAAATAAACAGTGGCTATTACATTGTTTTTGATTCAAAGTATTTTATGAATTAATTTGTTAGATTTTCTTGTTTGGCTAATGAATATTTCAACAGCGTAAAGATCACGATTCATGAGATACAGTTTTGTAGGAGACATGTAGAGGGACAGAAGAGAGTTAGTTATGGGATTTCGTTTCGATCTTTGCTGCTTTAACTGATTTTTTTTTAATACTAGATTTTAAAATTAATTAGGTTATTATTTCTTTGCGACACCCGTCAAAACAGTCCACTAATACATATCTACACAAACATAATCATATGTTAACAAATTCAGATAAATGATAGGTTATAATGTACTACAGGGTTATTTTTGTCGAAACACCGAACTTTCGTGATGGTATTATAAAATATGGAATACAAACGATGATAAATCAATACATAAGGTCAGGTTTGTCACAAATGGAGGCTCCGATTGTAATAAGACTTTTTTTCGTTTGTTATGATAATTGTAACACTGAGGCAGTATCATTCACGCGGATGAAAAAAAGTGTGTTTGTGTGTCTGAAGTGTGTATGTTTATTACATTTTCAACGATTAGTCTCATTATGATAAAATTTTCGAGATAATTATTAGCTTAACCTCACTGTCATAGGTTTCATCACTCAATTAATATATAATTTGTAATGTTTTTTTGGCAAACCTTACTGAGTCATTACTTTTAATAATAAAATAGCTTATCATTAGGTTACTATCAAACGAGCCTGGCATTACCAGTACCTAATACCATGCATACTTATAAATGTAATCATAGGCTTAACTAAACCAACAGAATGTTTATAATTAAGAGGCTTTAGGAGATATCTAAGCAAGTTACTTTGAATGGAATTGACGATAAAAGTGTATGGCTTGCATGTATTTTAGAAAATTGTATGCGTGAATAATGTGTTAGGTATATTCAAAGCGTTAAGACAAAATTCTTCTTTGGTGATCAAAATAACGCCCAGAAAACTGATTTGCGAACTTCGGACCATGAAAGAATGTCGTTTTAACAAAAAAAAAACGTACAACTGGAATCCGAAAACTATTTAGCCAAACTAGATGAATTTATGAGACCAAATGACGGCCATTTACGATACTTGAAAAAAAAAATCAACAAAATGCGTTCATAATGTCTGAAGTTTTTAGGTTCTATCTACCTATTTATCCATAACCTTAAAAAAAAAATCAGACGATTTGAAAACCTCTTTCTTTTAGCAATCAGTTGAAAACAACTACTCCGGTGTTAGAATTAAAAATAGTCTTAGCAAAATGCTACTTTTCTGCCTACCTTTTTTCACAAACACGCGTGTTTATAAACAATCAAAAATTAAAAAATTGAAATAAACCTTACTTTAAAACCATGAATTTGATGGTTATCGCTGCCATAACAACTTTAATACCGTTTTATATTCATAAGCTCCTTTAAGGTGTATTTTGAACTTAACTGGACGACTTTAAGTGTCAATAGTAAATAGAAAGCTTCAGTTAAAAAAATGGGATAATTTTTACATGTCTGGAAAAAGAAGTGATATGGTTTCAGAATACTGTCATTTAAAAGTTATAACCGATAGACTTAAAACATCTAAAAAACGTTTTTAAATGTCACTCCATTCTAATTTTACCAAAATCGGCCCAGCCGTTTTTATAGTTGTAAATTGCATTGTCATCGAGTTTGGCTACCCTTAAAATTTCAGACTGTTAACTGTTCCAACCAAATAAATGAGTTTTATTGAATAAAAATGGGGGTATGAAAAATAGATGTCCGATTCTGAGACCTACCGAGAACACAGAATTTCATAATGATCGGTCGAGCCGTTTCGGAGGAGTTCAATTTCGTACATCGCGACACGAGAAATTTTATATATTAGATTAAATA
This sequence comes from Trichoplusia ni, assembly GCF_003590095.1. NCBI lineage: Eukaryota > Metazoa > Arthropoda > Insecta > Lepidoptera > Noctuidae > Trichoplusia > Trichoplusia ni. The sequence goes on from NW_020800318.1 coordinate 206,646, forward strand.
CTCCTACCAAGCTCTTCTTTAAACATCGGTAGGTATGTCTCTTTATAAACAAGAATGTAACTCACACGGCATTTACGTAACTTATTTACATGAATATGAAAATTTCTTCATTTCAGACGAAATTTTAACTAGGTGAGGGCGTCATCAAAGTATTTGCATAACTGAGGACTTAGAAGTCGAGTTAAATATTATGTAACTTCTTTGATAAAAAATACTTTTAAGTTACTACATTATTTTGGCAAAATAATAACAATGATTTATTGTATTTTAATCTGGCAATAAATAGTTTAATAAACGAAATTATATGATAATAAGTAATTTAGATTATAATTTAATTAAATAGTTGAATATTATGAGTAACTGAATTGGATTAATTGAAATAACAAAATTATTTAATAAACTGAAAATTATCATGTATGAAAAAATATTTAAGAACAGCACGTTAAACGAAAATAAACTAAATTTCAAAGCTTACGACAAACTTGTAACACACCTTTTTATGCGAAGGTGGGTAAAAAGTTAAAACCAATAAAAAAAGATCTTCAAATAACAATTACCACCCTTACACGAACTAAGAACACAAACCTAGTCTTGCATAACTCAACCTCACATAAAAATTTAACAGTACAATGCATAAAGGACAACTCTTGCAAGTCTTGCGTCTTGCAATTTCGCGGTAACAAGAATGCAGTCTCACCTTTGTCACGTCTGTCACTTTCTGTAATTAATTTTACGGTTGCAGTGTAAGGTTTGGCATTGTTGCGTTTTTTTTTAATTATTTGAAATTTACGAATTAAGAATTGAGTAATTGTTATTTTTAAGAGTCTGTTTTTTTCCTTTTTTTTTATTTGTAGTTTTCAATTGTTATTTCTTGAATTCGCTTTAAAATGACAAAATATTTTTAACTTCACATATAGCTGCAAGGGTATACATATGTTAGGTCATCACGCCAAACCCACTGTGTGGTGTGTCGTGGGCTCGATTCCTGGGTAGGACAAGCATTTCTGTGATTGATGAATGTTTTTATTCTTAAGTGACTTGACTTGAATATTAATAAAACTTATCGAGGCACAGTGATTAAATTCCTAAGTGTAAAAGTCGTCAAAAAGAAAGAGCTTAATTTAGTTTTTAAAGTCGTATGATATATTTTAAGTTTCCATTTAACATCATTTGAATTATTGGAAAAATACAGCATTAACCAATAATCGTTAATATTAACCCTCACAGTCAAATACGTCAGGTCATTTGACTGATAAACAGTGCCGACATAAACCGTAATTAAATTAACCGTCGGTTAATGCGTTAAAACACACACTAAACGCTTGCGTCCAAAAACACTATTTGTGGCCGTTTACCGTTAATATTGAAATTTTTGTTATTTATTTATTTGTAACTGGCATTACCAAAAATATATAAGAAGCCATTTTGGTACAAATCTGTTTTCAATTTTTAGTGATCATAACGAATAGTGATTCATCATCATCGGCCTAGCCTTTTCCCAACTATGTTCCCAACTATATTGTTGGTACTTGTCCCACTAAGTACCAGTGTGTTACAAGGAGCGACTGCCTATCTGACCTATTCAACCCAGTAACCTGGGCAACACGATATCCCTTGGTTATACTGTCAGACTTTTCAAGCTTCTGACTACCGGTAACGACTGTCAAAGATGTAGGAATAATGCCGGGACCCACAATTTAACGTGCCTTCCGAAACACGGAGGAACTCGCTATGACAAAGATGGTCACCCATCTACGGACCAACCGCGTCAAGCATAGCTTAACCTGTGATCGAATCACTTATGCGGTTATAGCACAGCTACGAGCTTCTCGCTCATAACGAATAGTGATTTTTTTTTAATCTGTAATCCGTATCTGAAAGTAAAAAGAAAACTCTATAAGTAAAGCTTCGCTGTCTGTGCAACTATCCGTACGTATGTCACTAGACTGTATCTCATGCCTTCTTATGTAACCTAACAAATTAAAATTATACAATCAAAAAAATAATTCAATATACTTTAAGTATGCAAGTGCGAAACAATATCTTTAAGGTTTAATTTCTTCAGAAAATTATTTATGGGTTTAAACACATCATAAATATAAGTCTACTAGGTTTCGTCTTTCAACACTAAAAATCATCTATAACTTCGCAACACAATGTGCTAAAACTTAGTCATATGATAGGTATAATAATAGACTAATGAAATCACGCAACCCTTATACGAACTCTCCGTATCATTAACTTTGTAACTTTCATTGATATTACATACTATAAGTTTGTTATTACAACATATTATAGTAGACGTATTATTTTGGGCAACTAAATTAGCGTTTCTGCCAAGGACTATATATATAAAACATAGATAAAGGAATTTTTTTTTTGTACAAAAACGACTCTCTGTACAAGGCTTAAAATTTTAAGCCGCATGCACAAGACCCAGACTCAGAGATCAAACCCAAGACGCTTTGCACTTAGTGATTTTTGCGTGGTTACCTATACAACTAGGTTATCTGTGCAGTCAATGTATGGAGGTTTTCCAGGCAGTATGTTCTTTTTAGGGCTGATGATTGCCGGGCCAGCTGAATTGTCTCAAAAGACGAATATGGGTGGGTTTTAGTCTGTAAAATTCTGACACTTCTTTCCGCTCAACCCAAAGCGGAAGAGTGATTTAATAATTTCTCTTCCCATAAAAAGATATAAAGTTCTTCTGTTTTCCATATTCGAAAGGGGATCCAACATTTCTATCATTTTGACTGTCCAAACTGAAGTTTAAAAGGGCATGATAGAGCTGATTTATTTCACAAGAACCATCTGTTAACCATGTCCAATAGAGAAATTCAAACATATGTTTTCTAGCTTAATTTCCTATTCCTTTGTTTTTGTAAAGAAACCCAGTATCTGTTCACATTATCAACGGTTTTCAGCTAACTTTTCCACTCCGTACAATATCTTTCTATTGAGTTCCAAATGCGTATATAAAGAGCTAGATATACACAACCTAAGTTTACAACCTTGAGTCAGCTGCAACCACTTACGGAACCCCACAACCTTGAGACCGAAACTACACAAACTCGATTTCTTTATGAAAAGTGCGACCTTCAGTGTTATTGTTAACGGCTTACCTAATAAAGAATAATATATTGTGTAATAAAGGCAGCTATTTTTAAAGAAATATTATAATATATTGAAACTATGTAAGGCTGTAGACCCGTTCGTGTTATGAAGGTATGAGGTAAGCGACGAAATTAAATGTTTCTGATGTATTTTTTGTATTCCAAAATATTTTATGTAGTAACGAAATTACGTATTTGTAAGAAAATCTAAACTTGGTTTCGAATAGGAAATACAATAGAAACACTACTGTTTAGAAATGACAGAACACGACTGTCAAGCCTTCAATACCTGACCAGTTTTAGCTAAACTGATAAAAAGTTTTGTAAACTAAACGAAGCCTGTAGACAAATTAAACTGATTTCTGACGAATTTCTCAAAATGTCTTTAAAAAAATTTGTCTGTCTCTAAAAACTACATAGACGAAGTATTGTTATACGTTCTGAATTTCAAAGAAAATAGATAACGTTCTTGTACAATCCCTTGAAGGATATCAGAGACTTGCCTTGCCCTATGTACGAAAGTCCTAACATTTAATGGTATTTACATAAGAGTTTATAGAACAGCATAATAAATATAAAAACTAATGTATAATCATAACCTCAGTATATTAAATGTTTTATTTAATGTATGCAAAGTGTTGTTATAACATTATAAATAAATGGTAATGTCTTCTTCAAGTATAGAAACTCACTTCAAATAGGAAGTTTGAAATAATTATTCTTTTCAACGACGCCTGCACTGAGGCTTATAATCCATGTGTCACAGGGTTTCCATAAACACTCAAGTCACAAGCACAAAGACAGCCAGGCTCAGGACAAGCATTCGTGGATCACACATACGCCTGTCCTACGCGGGGATACGAGATGGCGCAAGTGGGTTTGGAGTGATGACCTTTACCGGCGGCTATGCGTGCAGTGAAAACAATATTTTGATAAAAAAAATTGTGGTTCCTTCATGACAAATTCTTCTAAATATAAACCCTTAAAAAAATTAAACATTTCAAGAGAAAACTTAATTTTCTCCGGGCGAAACATGACATTTTGACCACTGATAAAATTCAAGTACCACAAAATCCCAAGCGTGGGCAAAGGGTACATTAAAAAATATTTTGTAATACGAATCGTTGTCCTCAAATTTGTTCCTAAATCCTTAATTTATTTTCAATTCGTTGTTTTAATGGCTCTGTTCGACATGAACGGGACGCCCACATATACCGTGGGTGTATATTCTGGGAAAATTGAAGATAATTCTGTTAGAATAACACGATCATTCAACTGAATGTCAATAAGTGTATTCACACGAGCGTTATAACTATGTTAGTTGTTGGAGTTCCGTATACCGAAGGGGTAATTACGGATCTCTATTTTGAGGTCGGTCGTCTGTTTGTCACCAGGCTGAACCTCATGAACTGTGATAGGTAGTCAGTTGAAGTTTTTATGCATGATGGAGGTCGAGGATCAAGGTTAAGCAGCGGTTTTTGCAGTCAAAAATTTGTTTTGTGAAAATAAAATTCATTTTTCGCCCAATGAAATTATTTTTCCACTGAAATATCTGCTGTAATTGGCCATAACTGAAAGATATTCATAAACTGGAAACTGTTCTTGGGAACATCCGACAATCGGATTGTGTACACGTATTGCGTAACAATTTCTTAGAAAACAAATTTTCCTTTTGTGACATTTTTCTTAGAACACTTAAGTCACTTTGGAGAAAGAATTTTGAGTAAAAATACAAATAATAACTTTCTTGATGGTGTAACAATGGAATTATTATGCTATAAGTTCAGTTTTTCTGCAAACAACACATTTATTGAAGATTAAGAAAGAAACAGTGTCATGGAGTCAATTTTGCATCAACGCTCTCATAAATTGGCATGTGATAGTTTCTCTATTTGTCCATATGATAGGCAAAGGAATAAAACCCATACAGCTATAAAGTTTCAGAACTGCTAATAAAAACACATTTAATCATCGTTCAAACGTCATTTCCAGCACAGCGATTGGTTGACTTAATGCGACACAAGGATTAAATACCAGTGCGGGAGTCGTTTAAAAAACTTAAATTAGTCATAATCAGAATTTGAATCAATGAATGTTGAAGCAACCAGCATTTTTCTGTTGTAAAACAAGTTTTATCGCAAATAAACTGCGGCAATTTAATGTCGCTTTAAAAATATAAATGATGTGTTGTTTGGTCCCGATTGTTTTATAAAACATAATTGATTTTAAAAATGCCATGCCAGCCGCATTTCATATTTACCCATGTAAGAAAATATTGATTATCTTGTGTGCTCATTGAGGGTTGGCGATTTCAGATTATAATATTTGGAATACAGGTAAATTAAAATATTGAATTATTCGTTTCTAAAAAAAAAACTGGTCACATGCACAAAACCACCCAGACTCAGAACAAGCATTCATGGATCATACAAATGCTTATCCTGCGCGGGCGAAACCGCGGCGCGTCGCGCTTATTAGGTTTGGCGTGGTGACCTCAACCACTCGGCTATCCGTTCAGTTAATATTCTGGGTAAATTGAAAAATAATCTTACCTGCTAGCTTGGGCACAGGTTGCGTAACAGGTGCAGCCGCCGTCGTCGCAGTATTCGGGGGGTACACGGGATCGCAGCATTCTCTCTCGGGGAACTCGCTCCCCCCCACCCTCGCCACTAATAGTACCGCCAATCCCACCACGGACCATATTCCACTCACCCCGAGGCACCCACGAGACATCGACGGTTTCAAACCTTTTAAACTACCCCCTTTTACACTTTGTCGATTAGAATTAAATAACTGTGATTTTTTTAATGAATTTTCAACATTCGAGTCCGTATTTTCATATATGTTTTTTGATTTGAGATTTTGTTTTGGCGGTCCAAACAATCTATCACAATCTTCTATCTCGCTTTGTTTTTGCACTTGAAATGATGTTTCTGTCTCTTTTTCACCCCCCACCGTTTTTCTTTGGTTAACATTGCCAATGTCCTTCTCCTTGGTCATCTGACACTAGTTTCACATCACACTTTCTACAAACGGTACTTATATATTTTGTCTACTTAATTTTAATGATATGTTTCTTTTCCTTCCTCCGAACGCTTAACTCATAGATACTTAATTGACTTGATAATTTTCACGGAACTTAAATAGTGATTTTTTATTTATTTATTTGTAAATATTGTAAATCTGAAAGGAGAAAAAAATAACGCACATTTAAAACACGAGGAAAAATAACGAACGGAAAATAAATTTCAGTTGTACAGCTTTCCTTATAAGCACACAATCTCAATAACCATGAAAACATAAAATTATCAAACTTCATCATCATCACCAACTACGCTCCGAAACGCATACAATTCCAATCTTCAAAACTTTCAAACTAAGAACCAAACCAACAAGACTGTAAAAAAGTAGGTACCTCTTAAACTCGACAAACACACACACAGTCCACTCTCCGACATAGATCTCAAGCAAACCCACTCTGTCATCTACGAACCATTCAAGCGGCCGTAATTCTTTTGCCACAGATTATAAAAAGTTTAAATTTCCATCCCGGCCGTGTGTAAGCGAGCTAAACTTAAAAGGGCATTAAACAAATTGAATTCCTAATACGCTATTTAACTTTTGTCGAAAATCCTAACGCATATTACTTTTCTACCTACTTTTAAAACTTCTTCTATTTGAGTCCGAAATTTCATTAAATGGGCCAAAGATTTTTTTTTCGCCCCGCTTTTGTTTCGCTGAGATGTGATAATTTATTTTAATTGTAATTCTTAAAAAGATTTTTGCTTTTTTCGTTGAGAGGTGCGTTGTATAGATTGTTCTTTTAATAATAATTACTCGTTATGGTTCCGCTGGATTTTTTTAAATTACAATAGACGGTTGTAATTATGTCGTAGACATGTCGTCGAAATGTCGAATTTTTGTCTTTACTTTTTGTTTTATTTTCAGCTTCAGTGTATTTGGTTACAATACAATTTGGAGATTAAAGTGATAAAGTTTTGTAATGTTAAGGAGACATTTCCAAACGCATTTTTTTTTACGTTAGGAGGTTATAAAAACAATCAAGAGAAAAATAGAACAACTTTAGTTTAGCGCCCACTTTAGCTTTATAATTTTTATGAGTATTCAAAGGAATCTCTGAAACAAATTCTATAAATAGTTTTATATTGATGCTTCACAACGAAAAAAAAAAACTGTATTTTAAAATATTACTATGGAGATATTAATAGCAAGACACATCACTTTTTTTCTCAATTTTGTTGCCTATAAAAAAAAATCAAATCAAAACACATTTTCCTTGCGGATCCCTAATATATCTAGATTTTATTGTTAGGTAGGCGAACATAAAGCTTTGTTAATGAACCCAGATCATGTTTTGTAGTTTTTCTTCTGATATTTAATTAAACAGCCACAATATAAAGCCAAAAGACGGGTACCTAGAGCCTGGTGGGTGGCAGATTCGTTTAAAAAGTTAATTCGTTTGATTATTACCAGGTAAAAATGGAAATTTATTTTTAAACCAAGTTTTTGCTATTTAGGTATCAAGGTTCGAGATATTTCATACAAAATTGTTTGCCTCTATTATTAACGGCCGTGATTTTTAATTATCATTTTACTTCACGATCATTTTAAAATGTTGTATTTTAAGACGTATCTGAGTAAAGATTAGGACTTTTCTTGATTTACAAATGGCTGAAAATTTACAATTTTCTAGTTGATTAGGAATATACTGAATAAAGCAAATATCACGAGAATTTAATAGAAAATTATGAGAAAATGTATCCATATGCCGTCGCTATTTTTAAACCGCAAAATAAAATTAAAATTAAAAACCCCAGATAGTAAGTCTTTCTCAACCTACAACTTTTAAATGGATTGACTGATTTTAGTATACATATCTAAGCACACTCGCATATAATTTACCTTTCATTTAAAACAAATTAAATTGAAGTCATTAATTCTGTTCGGTAGCTATTGTGACATAATTAGATCGATAGAACCCTTTTTTGCGTCGGGATTAAAAGTAAAAGTCAACTGCTCTTCAAAGCTTTTATTAAAACTTAACCAAATCTATCAGATCAAAACACCAGACAAAGGGTGCGTGTGCAACATCAATAAAATCCAATTAAGACCTAATTTTGCGACTTCTAATCAATTTAACTGTCACATTAAACGTTTGCATCGCATTAGAGTTCAATTAAATCCGATTCGGATCGAACTGTCAATTACATCCGTAAAATGAAACGGAATTACGATTCATAGGATGTACGTAAATTGGAACGCGTTGGGTTTTGTTAGTTTGTTTGTTAGTCTGAGCTTTTGATTGATGTTTGAGGTTGTTATATTGAAATGGTCTAATTCGTTGACCTACTAAAGGGTTTTTGAAATAGCCTGTAGGTATTTATTAAAACAGGTATATAATATTTCAGTTGTTAAATTAGAATACATATAAAATAATAAGAATATTATAATATAGACATATCATAGTATCTACTATACTTTTGAATGGGAGTAATAAAGCAATCGCTCATAATGAAAAATTAAACCTATAAAAAAATTATCACAATGTAAATAATAACCAGTTTTTTTGATAACAGTGTTAAATGTAGTTTGAAAACCAGATGCTTTCTTTTAACGAACATTATAACTAATAATTGTTCTTAAACAAGCCTTTAAGGTTTATCTAGGGTTGCCTGTACTATTTTGACTTAGACTGACCACTCAGTTAACGATACTGTCCGAAACTTATTAAACTCATAAAGGGTATAATGGCCTATTTAATATACTTATAAACAAATTAAAACAAGTAGTATTTGGCCTAACCCATTTTGTATTCACCGATTTAAAAACATAGTTGGGGTTTGCACTGTTGATACAAGGTATATTTGACCAATAAATTACAAGAATACCGTAAACCAACAAAACAAAAAAATAAAGAAAATAAAATACAGTAAATGAATTAAAATTAACATACACTGAATAAAATATAGTCCTCTCAATAACTCAGATCAATTATACGAATCCGTCGAATAAGTTAACTGGCAGCCCTAAAAAAAAATTCTTCTATTAAACCAGACTCAGCATAAAGTTATTATTTAGTTTTCGCCACAAATTGTTAGATCTTCGCTAACTAAAATGCTTAGTAAACTGGAATATCAAAGTTCAGGTAATTGCCTCCACGTTAAGTTCGTGTTATTCGCGATTAAGGCTTGACCGTACGGTTAATGTTAAAATTAAAGGCCATTACTGTTTTAATTAGTTTGAGTTAATATCGTAGAATGTTTGAGTCATGTCTACGTAACATTTGAAGTGAAAAATCATCATCTTAGCCTTTTCCAACTATGTTAGAGTCGGCTTCCATTCTATTCGGATGCAGCTACCAGTGTTTTAAAAGAAGCGAATGTCTATTGACCTCCACAACCCAATTACCTGGTCTGGGTCTACACAATACTCCTAAGCAAGACTGTTTTTCGATGTCAATTATCAGTGAACCAGGCGATATAAATATATTGATCAACATACAAACAAACTCGCATTCATAATATTGCTCTAATCTGATCCGCACAAACTGTTTACACAACCTTCACAACACAGGTTTACTTACCAACCTTCATATTCAAAATCAATAAGCATAAAAGGTCTTCACTGCCATTTTTCCCGCCGCCCGCTACACGTTGCTATAAATAAAATATGGCCGACTTCCGGTCAAGGCACGCACTGACCGAGGCAAAGGTAACCCTCCCGTAGGGCCAACGGTTTCTGTAATAAATACTTCGTTCATTGCTGACGGTTGTGTAACAGTTTGTCAATTCGTTTTTTAAAAGTTGACGCGTTCGATAGGGTTTTGAATTTTTAATGGCGGTTGGTTTTTGTTCGTTTTTCGAATGGAATATCGATGTTTGATGATTTAAATTTGATTTTGGAATTCTTTATTTTGAGAGGTTGTTAAGTTTTTTTGTGTTACTAGTTTATACCCGGCTTTGCTAAAGTCGGTTATCCCTTTAAAACGTCAGTATAAGAATCTTAGAGTCCTGCTATCTGCAACCAAACAGAGTCATTATTTCTGTTTTCTATCACTACTTTACTCGCCTTTGCAGAGCCTACAAGCAATAAAAAGTTTGTTTTGTGTGTCGTCTAATTCTATCTAAGTCGGTTGAGCACACTCATAATATTAAATTATAATTTCATGAACTATTCAAACATGACCGTTAAATACATTAAAATGACAGTAACGCTTATATTCAAATTAAAAATTTTGAACAATAAAATAAAATAAAATTAAGTACCATTACTTCAAAAGTCAAATCACAATTAAACCTAATATCAATCAAAACGTCAAAACTAAACAAATTTACTTAAAATATCTCTATACTAGACATCAAACTGCTTGTTAAATAACCACTCAACTCACACAAGTAGAAAAAAACAAACACAAATATAAAATGTAAGAGCGTCGGTCTGTCTCGTATCGATTACGCAGTGCCCTTGCAACGAATCGATCCTATAAAACGATCCGATTATTCGGTACAGTCAGTAGCAGAACTCGGTTACCTGAAACGGTCTCTTGAATACACAACATCTTGATGAACTGTTTTTTTGGTTTTAGGTACCGAAAATTAAAATTAAAGTTAGTGAAATCATTCTTAATACAAAATTTGATTTACATTAAAAATTACTGGTACATATTTATATAAAAGTATTTTTCAAAACTAATGTATAAAATTCTTGTATAGCGGTGTTTGTAATTTTCCCCCCTCCAAAACGGCTTTACAGATCCTCTTGTAGTTTTTTAATGGTATTGCATGCATATTAGGTAGGAAGAAGAATTGGACAACATCTATTTTTCATCCCCTTTAGAATTTTTTTTTCATTCATATGCAATAGGGCAAAAGCGTTTGGTATTTTAGTTAGTTTCAGTTAGTCAGTATAATAACAAATCGTTCCAATACTAGGCACGTTAGTCTTGCCATAAGAAGCAAACTTAACTTAAATACTGGCCACCACACTTACTCACTGTGGATCGGCAGTATTTATAATACTGATTTACTCACGATAATGTTCCTTCTTCATTTGTCAGTTGTTTCTTATAATAATTGAAAAAGTATATTCAACTTTGAGAGTCTATCGTTGACTCTCATTGGTTTTAAAATTGTACACCACGTATGTACATACAAGTACAAGTTCATTGTGTTCACAGATTTCTGTTTCCGACTGTACATGTGACTCCAAGACAATCGTGATATAGTGATTTATTTCGATTGGTTTCCTAACAAAACTACATATTGGAAAACTCTCGATACTTTTAACAGAGAGACGTAAAAAAGGATCGGTTGTTTTCAGCTTTTTAAGGATTGAGTAGCAAGTTTTGGGAATGTATTTGGTTTATTTATAAGTACGAGTGCTTTTAGGGAAAATTTTAGTTGTTAGTCATTAAGTGTTTAAGACGCAAGTAAGTTTTAGAGGTAGTAGTGTATTTATTTATGAACCAACCTCCAACAAACGCTACATATTAAGTAAAAAAAATATTTAGTCCTGTTTTATTTTCATAATAATTTACTTTGCGATCTTTTTATCTAATACTAGCTGTTGCCCGCGACTTCGACCCCGTGGGTAGAAGATATAAGTTATGATTTATACCTGCCTGTTTTTTTTTTACATTTTCCATTGTATCTTCGCTCCTATTAGTCGCAGCGTGATGTTTTATAGCCTAAAGCCTTCCTCTATTAATGGTCTATTCAACACAAAAATAATTTTTCAATTTGGACCCGTAGTTCCTGAGATTAGCGCGTTCAAACAAAAAAACAAACAAACAAACTCTTCAGCTTTATATATTAGTATAGAAGTATAGATTATTTTTCAGTTTAATTATTATGTTTATGAAGCTTTATTCCCAGACTTTGATTTGACATAAAGATCAGTTCCGAAACTGGTATGCATCCCAAAATAATGAATCAATTTTTGTCAAATTTCTAAATTTTTCCGAATTACTGGTGATTGGTGATCAATGTTCATATTTTTTCGCAAAATGTCATTGTAATTATATTCTGATATTCTTAAGAACTCGATTCTAAATACAATATTTGTTTAACAAGGCTGAATGGGTGTTCGCCTTTGCGTTATGTGAAAACGCTTACGTTCCTTCGAAAATAGAATTTAACGTGTGGTGGTAATTTATTATAAGGGAACCATTAGCTGAGTGGTCGAGTGTTTGGTTTTGTACTTCAGGGGACGTGGGTTTAACTCTGTTATTGTATATTTTACAGGGGAGATTCATTTTTTTTAGAACGATTTTTATTGTGAAAGTTGATTTTTGCAAAATTTTTGTTTTTCTTATATTTTTTGGTTTATTGCAATTATTGTATTATGTATTTAAACAAAAAAATATATCTGTGTATAAATGGTAACCTTGAATATTTTTATTTAATTTTTAAAACTCATAAAACAAATAAAAAACGAAGTAAACTTTGTTCGAACTACGGACATTTTTCAAACTATATTATTATTCTAGACATTTAGTCTACACAACCGAACTCAAACCAACCAAATACACACAAAACGGTAAATTCTGCCTACCCATTCAAAACGCAGCGTGATAATAAATGCACATATCATAGAATAACTCGTGCTAGATCTGTATGAGCGTTATAAGCCGCCTCAATCTCAGCATCGATCGACCTGAAATCTAGCGGTCTTGAGCACTAAAATAAACCTAGCTCTCATATTGATGCACTAAACATGACCTATTTTACATCTTATGTAATATCTCAAATTATATGTTTGACATTTCTCAATATATATTAGTAAGGATGTAAAGATGACAGGTTTTTGTGTTGCTTACGTGAATAAAGTTTGACTCAGGAAGATAAGACTACATAATGATGAACCGGGTTCCGTACTCAAAGGGAAAATAGAACTCTATCACTAAGGCTCCGCCGGCTTTCGTCTATTATCAAGCTGTATCTCATAAACCGGTATAGCTAGACAGATGAAATTTCAACTGAATGCGAATTTTAGTCAGAATTAAAAAAAAAACTGGACAAGCAGCCATTGACAAGGTAATCAATTTGATGGGTGACCACTATTTTTCTCAAAATTATTTTTTTCAAGTCTATTTGTACAACTTTATCAGTTTTCTTTCTCATTCAGTAGACTAAAAAAAAACTGCAATATTTATAAATTCTCTCACAAATGTATTTATTTGTCTCACAATTAATGTCTGACTGTCAGACACTCACTCCCTTACACTCGACACTACAGTATAGAGTGCAAACGAAACATTACAACTTTGACTCCCCTCCCTAGAGAACACACACATACTTACAAAAAGAAAAAAAAAATAACCGTCTACTCAAAATGCTACTGAAATCCTGTACCATCTCAATCGGAATTTGGTTATTTCTACGTAATCAATGCGTGGAAAAATGTTCGGTAGCCTCAATGGCTCCCTGGGGCGGTATACGATTAAGGTATTCATGCATTCCGGGTGAATTCTACCTGATCTGAAGACCAGGTCTTGAGGTACTCTGGCATCATAAAATTATTATTTTTTTCCGCTTTTTTTGTGTTTTGGTGTTTTGCGTAATTCTTTTGTTTTAGGTTTTACCTGTGGGTTTGTTCGTGTATATGTTTTATTTGGGTATACAAATGAGGATTTACTCATTAAGTTTCATATTATTAAGTTTGAGTTTTAGCGAAATTGATGTAGTTGGTAATGTGTAACAGTAATTCCAATGTTCATTTTTCCAATATCTTTTTTTCATACTAATATATTATTTTTCTCCATAAATTTGCAAAACATTACTCGAAACCATAACAAGAAAACAGGAAATACTTAAGCCTATTTTATACAACCTAAATTGACAAAAGGAAGACTTCGTTAAATAAGGTTCGGTTGAGCAATATAATTTATTTCATTCTCATTTCATCTGGTTGGTAACAGGAATATTACCAGGAAACATATAGTTGGAGCCTTTGATGTCTCAGTTTTATGACCTCGTAAATTACTCAATACGAGATCAAGGGTAAATGTTGACGACGTACACGTAAACGAGAAATCAACCGTAGCTAGTCACTAAGCTGTTCCGACTTTAATTTAATTTCTTTTCGAAAAAACAATTGACTACGATTTCAAACGTAAAAATGAAAAAATAATTTCAAAAGAAATTAGTAATCCATTTACGAAATTCTTCTAAAGATGATTTTCAACTCGATACGAAAGAACCAATCTGTCTGTCTATATGACTCCTATACTTTCACGGCTAAACCACTCAACCCATTTAGATGAAACTTGGCCAAAAGCCCAACGTAGAACATCGTCTTTTTAGGGCAATTACCAACATTCTAGCAAAGAAAACTGGGATGAAAACCTAGTATATCAAATAATATCATTGAATATAATAAAAATACACAAAAAAATTACAGACAAATAAATAAGTCACCTAGTTCTCTACGTAGTAGCGCTACGAACTTTCGTAGACCTTTGCTACGACATTTAGTGTGTATCTCGTCTCAATACATTTTGTCGTAAAATGTCGTAGTAAAAATAATATTTATGTGATACCTTTTTGTACATACATTTTAGGGGATCATCTCTAGTGCTTAGTAAATAGTGGTGGGTCTGTTACGTAGAAATATGTTGACGTTAAAAATATACCGACATTTTTGAGCCTGTCGAAAAATTGTATTACGTAAAATTGTTAGTACACAACTGTTGTACAAAGTAATGGAAAGTTTAACAAGAATACTATTTTTAACTAAAGTTAAAATATTGGTTTAAAATTATCAAAGGATACGAGTGACATAATTTTGACGTCAGAAACTTGGTATTCAACTCAGTCAATGTACTTTTAATTCTACTTTAAAAATTTATTTTTATTTTATTTTTAAAGTATATATATATAGTATAGTAGTTATTTATTATTAGATTTTAAATAATGGTTATTCTATAAAATACAAACTATATTTTATAAAATTAAAAAGTATCTTTCTTGTTTGCGGCTGTTGTAAATTAAAAATAAATAGTACAACGATATCGATACGAATAACGATAATCTTTGAATAAAAATCTTGCTTTTTCCAAATATATTAAAAAAATAAAACCAAAAAAAAATTCGACTGTGCTTTAACACCCTGACAGATTTTATGAATATTTTTAAGTGTAAAATATAAACTTTCTACAGCACCGTTTTATTTTTTATCAGAAATCTGCAAACTATATAATTTTAAGATCATTTAATACGACTCTAATGAAATATTATTTAAAAATCTTCATACTCCCCTAAAACCTCAAAAATTTACGTAACGTTAAATTATTTTAAGGATTAAAAAACCTTGAAAATATACACACAAAATGTCACATACGTAATGGACGTTTCAAAGAAGCTTTGAAAATAAAAGAATAATCCAATGGCCTACAGCTTATTATCTGAATAATGTATGTTGCTTACACATATATTCATACATCTCATACGGATCCGCGGTTCGAATCCGGTCGATACATTTTTTACGAAGTTGACTACTCCAGATATTAAATCGTGTCCGGAATGAACTCAATGTTCACGGCGATTAATGTTTAAACAAAACTCCTTTACATCAGATTATTTTACGAGGTATTAAATTGTACCATCTTCATCATAAACTTTACAATAACAAGTAGGTCTTTAATATTTTAATTCCCAATTTCCCTTCAACGGGATCCTGGCTTTAGGATTACAGAACAATTTCCATTTTAAATTCTTCTTGAAATTTTAATAAGTGAGTTTTCTGTTACGCACGTTTACAATACTCTTCCCGCCATTTTACTCGCCGTATGTGGTTTCCCGCGCTTTCGCAGGACAGTTTTATTCTTAATTTATATCAAACGGCCCGCTTCCCATTCAGCCTTATATTCTTTAAATATTACCACCTGTACCTTTCCATACCAACATAAGTAGGTCATATATTCAATGTATACCAATCGTACGTACGATAGCATAGCATCTATTCAACTCTGACGCCAGGAATGCAACCTCCACACACCAAAACACACACACAAACATCCGAGAAAGTTCAGAAACCAATAACAAAATCATAGAAGCGGTTAGGTAAGTAGGATAATGAGTATTACGTTTTAAAAAAATCGTAAAGCGCACGCGCGTGTTCGTGCGCGCCATCCGTGCGTACGATACGACAGACGCGGCGGTACTAACGTAGTAGACCTGGAAAGGCTTTAGCTGCCCCTTCCCGCCGCGCGCCCCCTCCCACACCCCTTTCAGCCCTCGGCCGTGGCTACTACTTCACACACAGAACCAGCTATTCCACAAAATCATAACGTTCCAAATTTTACCTTACACCCTGGTCACAAAGTAGGTTTCACTTTGACTGCCCGACGTGTCGGGAAACCGAATGCACGCTGTCCCACGAGTCAATAGGTTGTACAATTTATATTAATCATAATCGATTTTCGACTTAATTACTCTAGCCTTAAGAGCGACTTTTAATTAATAATAAGGAAGGTTACTAAAACGCGGTGTGTATGTGTGCTGTGTTCACAAACGTCCGAATTCGATTACGGTATAATTGTGTTATATAATAATGGTTCTTACATGTTTAATTTTAAGGGTCATTTTTGTGTTTCTTAGTGAACTTTCAGAGTGTACTGTTTGCTTTGCACAGTTCATATTAGCTGGTACAGAGCTTAGGGAAGTGACCGTTGAATATTGTGACTTATTCTTTGTTGTTTAGGGTATGATTTTAATTGGTTACGTGTAACAAGAAAAATCGAAATTTAACACCAAGGGACTGTTATTAATGCCGACGTAGATTTTGTCAAATAAGTATCATAAAAAGTGCATTTTCTTTTGAAGGAGATGCATTTCGTCCTTAGAGGACTTCGTGACGACATTCTTATAGCCTTTTGGGAGTCGGAAAAATACTTAAAACGGATCGAAAGACTTAAATAATTTATGTATTTATTATCTTTATACCTTACCAGCTGTTGCCCGCGACTTCGTCCGCGTGGTTAGAAGATATAAGTTATGATTAATATCTACCCTGTTTTTTCCACATTTTCCATTGTATCTTCGCTCCTATTAGTCGCAGCGTGATGGTTTATAGCCTAAAACCTCCCTCGATGAATGATCTATTGAACACAAAAAGAATTTTTCGATTTGAACCAGTAGTTCCTGAGATTAGCGCGTTCAAACAAACAAACAAACTCTTCAGCTTTATATATTAGTAATAGATATAGAAGTATAGTTATAGATATAGATAGTATCATGTACCTAAGGGGTTTTTCCACACTCTTGACCTATTGACACGTTGTATCCTAGATTATAAGATATGTATGATTTAATAGTAGTATGTCTAGTGTCAAAGTATTTTGTTTTATAAATGGATATAAATTGTTACTTTTTGTACAGAAATAATAGGAAAGCCGGGCAAGTGGGAGTTGGACTCTCGTCCTGTGGGGTCCGTATCATAAAAACTACTGATAAATTGCAGTTTTTACTTAATGATTTAGTGCGGGAAACGTTACTTATGATAAATGGAAAAGTTTTTGCGTTTATATTATATTAATACAAATTACGGTTTAATTATCTTCAAAGTCAAATAAATACTTAGACCGAATGGGTAATAATTTAATGCGAAATATAATAGCTTTGTACTGACCTCTAGACGATTTAATGGCCCTTAAGTAATGCAGCTTTAAAAGGGATTTTCTTTGAATTTGAAAATCTGATAAATTTCATAAAGATGAATGTTACTTGAACATTATCTACGAGTTGATTTGAAATGACTTTTGAAAAATAGTTAGATTATTGAGATTTTTTTTAAATAAATGCTGATTTGAATCCTTTTCTGTTGAAATTGTAAGTAAGAAGGTATTGCCCGCGGGGCCGTCCGCAAAAATTCAAAAATAAGCCCATAGGAACATAAAATTGGTGTTAATCTTCGCTATAAACTATCTATGTACAAAGTTTCGTAGAAATCCGTTCAGTGGTTTTTGCGTGAAAGTGGAACGTACATACTTACTTTCTCGTTTATAATATTAGTTGGATGTATCTTAATGATGAAACAACTACAGATTACAAACAACAAAAAACTAAACGAATTAACAAGGAAACCACGCCACTAGGACGTGAAACAGACAATCGTTGCCTCCCCAAGACGGAACGACGACCGCGTAAGGACTCCTTGTGAAGTCACACATGTCTGTGTGTCTGTGTGTGTATGTCTGTGTACATACACACAATACTGCTCCTGTTGAGATTGTAACACTTTTTTAATCAACAATGTCTAGAGTTGAAGTTGAGTATGAATAATATGAGGACTTATGATCTTTTGAATATACGAAAATGAATTGCATTTATACCAAGTTACATAAATAGCAACGGTAAGAGAAGACCATTTATATTTTTTGTTGTTTTTTTTTTAACGACACTAGCACTAATTAATAAAATCCTCGTGTCGCGGGAGGTTTAACACACATTCAATGCTCAAGACATCCAGACTTAGAACTAAGCATTCGTGGATCACACCAATACTTGTCGAAAGGGATCGAACCCATGGTGACATATCGCTGAGCTATCCGTGCAGTCACTATAGCACAGAATATTTAAATATGAAGTACATCTTTGAACCTGGTCATATTAACAATGGAAACACGACTAACAACCATGTTACAATACTGTAAACATATTATTTTCATTCCCTGGAGTTTTAACACCTATAAAATTAACCACCGCTACGGATCATTGGAGGACTATTTATTTTCTGACATCGATCACAAATCATTCCAAATAAAACGAGTATTTAAAATCGTTTTTATTGAGCTTTTATTTGTGTTGAGAAATCTATATCTATACTAATATATAAAGCTGAAGAGTTTGTTTGTTTGAACGCGCTAATCTCAGGAACTACTGGTCCAAATTGAAAAATTCTTTTTGTGTTGAATAGACCATTCATCGAGGAAGGCTTTAGGCTATAAACCATCACGTTGCGAATAATAGGAGCGAAGATACAATGGAAAATGTGAAAAAAACAAGGCAGTTATAAATCATAACTTATATCTTCGACCCACGGGGACGAAGTCGCGGGCAACAGCTAGTTTAAATATGTGTATAGCAGAATAGTGTGAATCCGCTGAACAATATGCTACGGATTCGATCGTAAAAGCTCAACTACGTCTAATTAAATGACCTTGTAACCCTGCACTCGTCCAATTGAGGAGTGCGGGGGTGTTATACGGGACGCATATTTATTATAGAAATCAGACATATTTTTAAAAAGTAACCAAACCAAATCATTAACCTTTGTATTGCAAGTAAGAATATAATTATATTCTTACTAAAATAACATAATGTCGGAATGTATGACTTAATTTTAATTAATAGGAAAAAGTTGTTTCAAGTAATCACATTCAAAATATACAACAGACAAAACTTCAAGCGAAGTTATAAAAATCCAGATATACTGAATCTCAGACCCGACTGTAGAGTCGTTACAGCATCAATTCGGCCTTCTTCCGGACAAAGAAATACGAACCTTATGCAAACAAAATAAAATTCAAAATTGAACCGAATGATTTGTGAAGTATTTTTAAACTATATGACCCAGACGGGTTGACCTCATTCAATCACACGATGTATTTATATACAGGATGTAATAAAACCTCTTTGGATGCTATGTTGCAAGTGTAGGTTCAAAATTAGATTTATAGAAGTTTTTATTAATATTCTGTGAAGTGTTTTTTGGTTGGTCTATGTAATATTTTAAACAGGGGTCTGTTTAAAATATTACATAATGATAATGATAAAATAGGTAAGAAACTTTTTGTCAATAAGCATTTGTCTGATATCAATTTTGTGTCATTTTTTCAGAGTGTTTACTGAGGGTGATCCGATTAGTTGTTTATCTAAAACAAAACTATTTGGCATATAAGTAAATTCAGTCAATTGTAACCTATAATTTCTACGGAGCCGTTAGTCAGCTCGACTAACGGCTCCATAGAAATTGTAGGTTAAATGTGCAAAAAAATGGTTATCAAATTTATCACCTTGGAGCATTGCACAACCTCGATCTTTATTTTAAGTATTTATTGTAATAGTAATAGACCGGACAGAGTGGAAGAATCTAAGGGAAGCTCCCCTGCAGTGGGACAATAACGGCTGAAAAAAATAATTGTTATAGAACAGTCCAGTTCTGCCGATATCAAAATCTATTCCAATCAGTCTGATGGCATTCCTCCTCACGAAAAGACAGACTGACAGTGGAGCCTAATATTATGAATCCGTTTTTACAATTTAGTTTCAACACACTTCATTTTGAAATGTTTACAAATAGCTTCTCCGTCTTGTAAACGTGGTCTCCTAGCACCCTATACATGTAATATTCATCACATTGTTTGACAGATTTATGTATCTATCATAAAACATTCATCAGATTCGCGCCTAAACCCCAGTTATGGTTTAACTTAAGATTATAATCTGTGGGCGATTAAGTTTCAGGACTATTTCAAAATTCAGAGCGAACTTGTTGCTGGAACTCCTTTAATATTGCTTTAAAGAAGGATAAGGATAAATTCCTTTTTCATTTTTTTTGTTCGATGCGATCGGGATAAGTTAAAATTGTAACCTTATTTTACTAATTTATGTTCGCAATTCCGGATATCTTGATAATTTTCAAGCTAATTTCATCTATTTTTTTTTTAACCGTGTGTAAAAAAATATAGTAGATATGACAAAAACGTAACCTGTAAATTGTGAGCCAAACTCGATACAAGGAAGATTCCGTACAATTATGGCAAAAATAAAATTGGTCACCCAACAAATTTCTAGCTGTAGCATATGTTCCTTAACCTCGATCTTTATTTTTAGTATATTTTATTACCTACATAGGCAACACAACCACCTGGTCTGCTATGATTCGTATTATCTTACTATAACGTTTTATGAAATACATTCTGGTGACAAATTAACAGACAGACCCACAGCGGTGACTCAAAAACGGAGTACAGTCCCCGAAAAACGAATCTAAAGAAAAATCGATACGTTTACAAAGCGTGTTATAACACAAACAAACAATCAATTTTGTTTCACAACTACCCTCTTTTTTACACAATCAGCTAAAAATAACCTAAAACGAATTCTACCTTTATCATTCCTGTAACTTAGGATTCCGGATTTATATTAGTCCACACTAACTTCTGAGGCTGAAGTTCCAGATTTAGACTGAGTTCGGACTTCGGACACCATTCGTTCCATTTTTAGTTTTACACTACCGTAGTTTCATGATCCTGTAGAAATCTAAAATGGGAATGCAGTTAAGTTGATATTTTTGGAAGTACTCATAGAATTTGTATAGATTTTTTTTGTTTAAACTGGGTTCAGATAAATTTAGATTTTATCTATCAATCGATCTTATTAGGATGTTGGTTATCCGACTTCTGGGGTGTAGGTGTCTCAATACCACTGCTTGGCTATTAGATTTTATTTTCCTTTACCGTTTTTCAGTAGTATCTTAAAACAATTAAGATAGTTCACGTAACCTTAACCAACATATACTGGAACTTGTTAACGTTAGGATCGAACCTGTTATCTTTTGGATATAAATCCATACACAGAAGCGACTATCTATAGAACCACAATTCCAAAAATAGAGGGACATATCCAATCAAGAATTAGGCGATTCTCCCATCATCATTATTTTTTTTAAACATTCAAATAAGAAACTACTAATTAGAAAGCATTAACCATTTGATAGCTTGACAAGAAATAATATTTGCTTAAATAAAAACCCACTACACAACTTGTAACCTAAAACAGGCACTTCTAAAGTGCTAAAGCGATATAATGCTGACATTATTGCTTCTGAAAAGAGGTGGCGAACCGAACACGCACGAATGTGCACGAATGCCGGCCATATATGAAGCTAACATGCTGAATTGTAGTAGAAAATTTAAAAACACAGCCTTGCTTTACACAAACTTTTTAAAAGAAAGCAAAGTCTTTACAAATAAAACCCCGTCAAGTTCGAATCAAGCCCGCGACCCCGAGGTATAAGTATAAATAGGACAAATACTCAAAAAATTCTCCAAAACTATTGATTATCCAACTCTGTAATGTTGCTTAAATTCAATATTTATTGTTATGTAATTTGGTAATATTTTTAACTAGTGTTATGGTGATTACATAATTGAAACATGAATAAGAAATACAATAAATATTGCTATGGTACATACCTAATTATGATACATATCATGCGAAAGCAGCTTCAGTAATAAGTAGCTAGTTATTTTAAATCTATCCTACTGTATCCCACAGCTAGTTCAAGACCTATCTGAAATCCTTCCTCAATGATCTATCATGCAAAACCTTGAACCAGCCATCCTGTCTCCGCTTCCTAGGCCGACGAGAACGGCGCCCTCTATCCGCTGGCTCCCAATCTGTGACCTTTGCCCAGCGGTCACCGTCCATGCGTCTTACGTGACCTACCTAGCCCCATTACAGTATTACCATCAGGAATCCTAAAAAACCAAACTTTAAAAGCCTACTTTTCAAAACTGACAACAGTACTCTTGATAGTCCACTTTCAAACAACTTTTTAAAACCTAAGTTAAAAATAACAACAGTTGAACCTTTCTAAAAGCCAACAAAAGCTGAAATTCAGAATATTATAATAGTTTATACAAAGTAGCGAGTATTTCAGGTCGCATGTCGTGATTTTATAAAGAAACCGGCCACTGTAACATGCTCGTGTTTATAACTTATATTTTTAGCGGAGGGAATTAGTTTCAGGCTGGTTACACATGTTACTATCAAGTATCAAGATGTATTGTAAATTAAATTGTAACTAGTCGTCCAAGTGTTTTAATTGTTCTTAAAAGAACGGTTTCATGAAAGCTAGAAGGTTTTTATGGCTTTCGTACTAAGGAAATTAAGCCTTATGTCACGGTGGTTGCATAAACATAACGCATGGGATATGTACAAGACACCCAAATTATCAAAAAATATTCTTGGATCACATAAATACTTGTTCTACTTGAGGTTTGGAGTCAAAAAAACAGTTGTCCAGTATTACCAATTAATAATATCAGTAAGCACAAATCTGTCTGTAATGAAATGTAAGCTGTTGACAAAGCTTAAATAAATAAATTACAAGTATATGTATGCTAAACTTACCGACATTTCTTGAACACCTTCAATCAAAGCCCTGTGTCTATATCGCAGCAAAGCAACAGCACCAAAAAAACTCTAATAACACACACACATACTTGACAAAGAAAATGATAAAAATACACGTTTCATATTTTTATTAACCAGACATTTGACAATCGCTAGTATGTAACCAGCCTAACGCCGCCACAACCGCGGGTGTTTACATCAAGCGTAATGGCCGCCATGCATTCGAGATTTAGATAAGTTCATGTAATAATTGTTAATTCACGTCTACCCTCAAATTGAGTATAACACCGATTTATCGACGACTAACTTATGCTGCGTTAAATAATTTAATTTAATTTTTGGGCAAGAAGATTTTTTGGTATGTTAAGAAAAGTATTCGGAATATTGACAATAATCACCGAATTAAGCAGATTTTTATTACTATTAAGATCATAAAGCGGAAATTTAACGCATAATAGTTTTTGACCTCATTTTATAGGCAAGACGTTTCGACCAGAGGCCATGGTCGCATGCAGACTGCTCATTCTACCCTCAGTTTTTGAAACTACGTTTAATAATACGTGAGAAACTCTGTTATATGTACCTAAGTACAAAATAAACAAATATATTGAAATTTCTTTGGGTTTTAATTCATTGCACTCTATTTGTCATATAGAGTGGTACCTATATTTAAGTGGTAACAGAACATTTTTTATAGTTCTCTAGCTGTCCCAGCAAATGTAGCCTTGCCACAGAGCAGAAAAAAAAATAAGAATGAAAAAACAAGTTCAATAGTCTATTGAACAAGAATAGAATCCGTAAATCCTAATACCTAAAATCGACATTCGAACCACAGTGTCTCAATACACCAAATGATCAATACAAACCAATTCATAAAGATCATATTGAATGCGGGACAGATCGGGAATCGAACGTGGGACCATGGCAGGCCGCCAAATTACACCCGTTGGCAGTCGGTGACTGTAGTGTTCCTATCATAACGCGATACTGAATTGGGCAATTTAATCTTAGAACTGGGTAGGGAAAGAAATAGTATTCTTCAATGTAGTATATTTTATTTTGACAGTAATAATATCTTTGAAAATTGTCCTGTTAAATAATGTTTTTTTTATATTCCGCAGCATTCACACAACGCCATCTAGTTTCAAACTAAGCAAAGCTTGAATTACAAGTACTAGACAACTCACAAACATACAGACATATTTTTTAAATACATACATATTGAATAGATAAATTACATCCAGACTCAAAACAAATGATGGTGCTCATCATGCAAACATTTGTACATAGGTTGAGAATCGAACCCATTACCTCCGGTATGGGAGTCAGGGCCACTTACCACTAGACCAGCAGGCCAGTCAATAAATGAACAATTAGTTACAGTGTCAGCTTTACAATTTAGTCCTGTATTCATTTAAACATTATTATTAAGCTCTTGATACACGAGGTAATCTAAGGCTGCGTTTAAACCAGAAATGTTCGGTGATGGCGAGGGATAGAATCGCTTCAGTCAACTAAGATTTGATGGGAACTTATTTCATACATACCTATATCTAAAACTAAAAAAAACACAACCAACATAATGGATGAATATTATAAAATAACATATAACTGTACTTTATTAGAACCTAATAACTGTACACGATAATCAAAATTAAGTTATGAAATAAAACTAAACAACAATGTCTAAAATAAATTAATTAAATAGAAATCAATTAGTAATACAATGACTAGAAATACACTTCTATATTAATGAGATCTTTTTAATATAAATCATTTATTCTGAGTTTCACATCATCATCAGCCATTTGTAGTCCACTATTGGGCTTAGGCGTCTACCTGAATCCTGACTGTTTATTGCAGTGACTAAAAAGTGTTTAACTATTCCATACTAGCTTTTCGCCCGCGTCGAGGTCGGTTATATCGCGTTTCCAAGAGAACTTTTCAAAAGTCCGGGATAAAAACTATCCTATGTTCTTTCTCAAGGTCAACTCTATCTCTGTACCAAATTTCATTAAAATCGGTTCAGTGATTTAGACGTGAAGGCGTAATAGATAGACAGACAGACAGAATTACTTTCGCATTTATAATATTAGTAGGGATAAGTTGCGTTATAGTAATTAAATTAATATCTTACAGATTACTTTCAAAATTACTAATTCCAACGTTGTTATCAGTATCCAGAAGATGACAATCCTCAAATTCATTTCGTTTCTCATCAACTTTCTCAAAATTGTTTTTACAAAGAAAGTCACCGTCACATACAAAATCGTTCCTTCCATCTTCCATAATGGAATCTTCAAAGCTTTGCTCCCTAAACCGTTTCTCGGTATCATTTTGATAATTCTGATATCTCTGTATCTCGAAATCTGGTGAAATCGTCTGTCCTTCATTGACTGCATCCTTACCTAATATATCCTCAGTTTCTATAGCTTGCACAGTTTGTATTTCATTGAAATTAATTCTATTTTCGTTCTTGACTTCGTATTTTATTTCCATATCAACATTTTCTCTGGCTTCTATCAACGGCTTTAGGTTTATAAGGTTGAAATTTGGGATCATTCTGGCATCCCAGTTACTTTGGTCAGTAGTTTCTAAATCTAGTTGGACGTCTTCACCGATCTTTTTGAAGCTTCCAAGGTTGTATTGGAGAGGTATGGAAAATGATGGGAGGTCGACTTGAGGGTTTTGTCTTGTTGGCAAGGCTGATATGTGGATGGCTGGCGGCGAAGGCTTTGATTTCGTTGCGTAAGCCTGTGTTTGAGTTTCAGTTAGGTTTATCATTTGTGTTGATGATACTGAAACAAATAACATATTTTAGTGCATGATTAAGTTTAGGGTTATCTTAATTATTTGATAGACGAAACGCTGCAAAGCAGTGTATTTTGGCAATCTTTGTACATAGGTAAATGTTGTTGTTTTCTTTTGAAATCAAAGAACTCTAAGTCCAATAGGGAAAAAAGTCATCAATATATAGTTTTTTGGGAGAAAACAAATTAGCTCATAGCCTTTATTGAAACTATTTGAAACTTACCAGGAATAGTGATGAAGTCTCTCATCTCAAGAGCGAGAGCTGAAGGTGACCTTTCATCAGGAGACCTTGGACCTCTAGCGGCAGCCGGGTAAGGTTCACAACCGGCTTTCTGCTGCTTACGCCATTTTGCCCGACGATTTTGAAACCATACCTGAGAATAGGTTAAATTAGTAGGTTTAGAGGCTTATTTTTTATCAGCATATATGTATTTTGCCAATGGAAATTTTGCTCGAAATTTATTCAGTACACCTCGGGGATTTAACTTTTTTCCCGCATGTTCTTACTTGAAACTTGATTTAGAGCTTTACTCATCTTCAGCGAGAATAAAACCTACATAAGACATGTATGTTCATCTACAAGTCTACTAAGTAGTAGTTGGTCTACTACTAACCAGCTATCCGTAAACTCAAAGTAAAAATAAAAGTGATCTATATTACCAATATAATTAATGTGATTTTGTCTGAGTAGATGGAATCTCTTTCATGCAAAAACCACTGGATGAATTAGGACTAAGTTTTGTACACAAATCTTAATATATATAAATCTCGTGTCACAATGTTTGTCCTCAATGGACTCCTAAACCACTTAACCGATTATAATAAAATTCGCACACCATGTGCAGTTCGATCCAACTTGAGAGATGGGATAGTTTAAATCTCAAGTTATAGTCGCAATTTCTTCTAACCACGCTGACGAAGTCGCGGGCAACAGCTAGTAGTTTATAACAGAGATTAACACCCTGGATTTTATTTAGGAGTTCTTAGCCCGATTTAATGTTCCTGAAAACAGCTAGTCGTTATAATGACGCTACAACAGTTATGGATACAATTTCCCGATAGATCAAACTGCGGATTCAATTCGAGTTTCATTAATCGATAGTGCCTTAATGCCTTTAACAGATTGCATCGACGGGAGTTTAACTATTCCAACGACACGAATTCAGTTGACCTGTATTCGTCACGAAAGGTGTTTCAGATATTTTAAAACAAATTACTTTTTGTAGACAATTGTGAAAGAAAAGAGGGGTATTATTATGAATTTCTAATGAAATCGTTGAAGATTACGAATTAAGGTCCTTATTTCTGTGAATAAATTAAATAAATAAATATTTTTTTCACGGTGAGGCTAAAGTATTTTTAGATGGTGTAATTTGCGTCTTAAGTCCATCTTAGATATAAAAACACTACTCTGAAATTACTAAAAGTAGAAACGTTGTGACTTTTAAGGCACGGTAACTTTTGACTACGAGATACGATTGCCGTATCACCTTCGTATTAACCGTATTATATTTGTAAAAAGAAAATTATACAAAAGGTATATTACCTGAACCCTAGCTTCTGTTAAATCTATCCTCATTGCTAATTCCTCTCTGAAGAACACGTCGGGGTAGTGAGTCTTGTGGAAAGCGGCCTCCAGCTGTTCCAGTTGTACATTTGAAAAGGTTGTCCTGAAATATTTGGTGTTAATCAGAAATGAGTCTTAGTAGTAGGTCAGTAGGGCTAAGAGTTGTTTTTTTAGTAGTATTGTTAAAACGACAAAACAAAAGCAAAAGACACTGAGATTTTTATAGGAAAAAATGACAGTTATTTCAAGTTCAATCAACAGCTTGTACAGATAATTCAAATCATTTGTGCGCGCGACGCTATGTGTGCGTGCGATTAACAGCGATTGTTTATTTGTGTGACAGTGACAAACAAATGAAAGCTGTGTTAGTACACACCGTCACTATGTATTTACAAGGGCTACTCACACATAGCGCCGCGCGCACAAATGACTTGAACGGACTATGTTACAATAGTAAAGACTGCGAGATACAACAAGGCCAGATTAAACAAGACGCTTTTGAATACAACAGAATTTCTGCAATAACTGTAATGTTAGCTAGAAACTGCCTTCTAGAATCAAGTTGTATTTTGTTTCATTGTAATTCGACCCTTCAGAATGTTACATTATTCGTAACGGTGTACCCTGAATACTGCGTTCTTTGAAGTGGCTGAAAGGGCCTTTAATTCCAAGAAAACCGATCTATTAAGTATTTGTAGTGTACTCTAATTGAATCTGTTCTTAGATAAGTTTGTTGTCAAGGCAGAAATTTTAGATCTTACTAATATTTTAAACGCGAAAGTTTGTATGTGTTTTTCCTCTTTCTCGCAAAAACCACTGAACGGATTTAGACGAAACTTTGTACACAGATAGTTTATAACCAGAATTAACACATAGGATAGTTTATATGTTCCCGTAGGATCATTTTTGATTTGTATCGGGCGGACCCGCGGGCAATAGATTTTACCTAATTTCTTTAATAAACTACTGCCGCTGTAAATACTTTAATCATTATACTGTAAGAATTTCACAAACATTCAAAACACATGCTCGAAAACACCCAGACTCAGAACAAACATTCATGGATCATACAAAAATTAGTCCTACGTGGGGTTCGAACCTGCGACACGTTACGGACAGTGGGTTCAGCCTGGTCAGGATCTAACATACCTGTATCTCCTTTGCTTCCGTTTGGGTATATCTCCTTTAGCATCTAGAAATAAACAGTAAATGTTAAAATGAGGTGTGATAAGCGGAAACCACGCAACCAACAAATTTCAAAAGACAATATTAGGTACTATAACTATAGCAAGCGATTTCATTCATGTGCCTTAAAACTGATAATAGGGTTCCATTTTTACTTTGGGTACGGAACCACATTCTGCCAGATATTAACTAACTATCAGGCAGACTTTGCAGAATTTTCTAGTTAAGAAAATGCAGTCTAGGAAGTAGGTACAAGGAAATGTTATATTACTCGATTTAGGAGAATATTCTTCATCATCTTCGTACTGCTGGTGTTCCGTACTGTCGTCAACAGGTTCGGTGCTCGGCGTGTAAGTTTCACTGGGTTCCGTATCTGGACGTTCACATAGCACTGATCCAGGACCAAGGCTAGAAAATAAACGAAAGCCATCATTTAAATTAGAGTATTTGAGAAAAATAATTGCAAAAAGTAATTAAATGTCTCCGATGATGGAATATTGAATTTTGCGTCGTATATCCTCGATCCAATTGCGACTTCATAATACATAGTTTATCCATAATTCTTTGCAGTTCTTAATCTCTTGAGGACTTAATCCGTCGAATATACCCATGTAATTTATGTATATTTAAACGCCCATGTAACCCATGTTTGACCGTAACGCACATGCCACTTCGCAAAAAGCTCAGCTGGTAACAAGTAGGTGCAAATTGGTGTGATGACTACAAGTCGTAGTTTTAATTGACGAGTAGGTATTAGGGGTTAAACCGCACTGACTGAATCATCATTGGCCTAGCCTTTTCCCAACTATGTTGGGGTCGGCTACCAGTCCAACCGGTTTCAGCTAAGTACCAGTGTTTTACAAGGAGCGACTGCCTATCTGACCTCCTTAACCCAGTTACCTGGGCAACACGATACCCCTTGGTTAGACTGGCTGTCAGACTTTTTCAAGCTTCTGACTACCTGTAACGACTGTCAAAGATGTAGGAATAACAGCCGGGACCCAGAATTTAACGTGCCTTCCGAAACACAGAGGAACTCGTTATGACAAAGATGGTCACCCATCTACGGACCAACCGCGTCAAGCATAGCTTATCCTGTGATCGAATCACTTATGCGGTTATAGCTTAGCCACGAGCTCCTGACTGAATGAGTGAGTGAATAGCCCCCGTAGAAGCAGTGACTTGCATGGCTATGACCGTCTTGTCCACAATAATATGATTCAAAATGATTTGTCATTTATAAAGAGGCTGCTATTGCCCGCTTTTTTGTGTGAATTGATTTTAAATATATATAATCTTTATAAGTACATGAACTTTACTCACCCATTAAATAAATTCGGTATATTGTAGCAAAAGCTAGTGGTTGGTGATACGTCATCGTTCAAAATAGCCGCGGAGTCGAACCCGCTCGCGACCGCACTGCTCTCCCGACCGTCTAACGATTCCTCCATCTAGTTAAAATTATTTATTTAAGTACATACCAATAGAAACTAATATTACCTACTGAAATAATTAATCATAGTAAAGTGACTGAGCATTGATCACAACTCTTTATCATGTGCGCGGTTGAAGATTTTAGATTTTATTTTCTAACCCTGATCTTCTAGCGATGTTTTTATATCTTAAATAGTTAAAAAGTACATAACTACATCTACATAAATTTTAAAAAAAGTTACATTGGTTGCGGGTTCGAACCTACTACTAAATCCGGTTATTGAACTGCAGCTAACCCAATGAAACATCTCCTAAACCATTCCAATCGAAATTTCATACTAGAAATTCATAATTTATTTATAAACTAAATTACAATCGCTTACAATGCAATAAATCAATCGGAACGAATATAATTAATTTATAAATGTAATTCTTAGAAAATCATATTATCGCATTATGGTTCTGTAACACAACACCAAGGGAGGTGGTTGACCCTTCCCCCGAGCGCCGCTTCACTTAAATTGAATTAAATGCCTATAATTTAGTTAAGTTTATTAAATTACCACTAAATGAGTATAATTTATGTTGTATTTCTACTGACTTGTTGCAACTAGGCTGTTTGGTTCGCGCCGCTGCCTGACATTTTTACCGCCGAAAAAGTTTAACTTTGACAGCTAAATTGGCGGGAAGTGTTTTTCGTTGACAAGTTTTAAAATGTGCGTGATTGTGAAAATGATATTTTTAGGCGATTAAAAGTGGATTTGTGGATAAAAAGTTTCTAATACGTTTCGGACAAAACAATTTTATGTAACAGGGACCAAAATGCGGAAATACATATTTGTTTTTAAAAAGCAGTTTAATTATAAAAAAAAAACAAACGGGGACTTTAAAAAAATGTATAAACAGTGTCATTATTAAATTGTTTTTAGTTGATATATCACTTTTAGCACAACGATTTTATGCTCTTTCTTTATAAAATAATTTGGTCCGTTCAGATTTTAAAACATATTAATAACTTAATAACGAGGGAAAATAAATATAATTATGTGGATATCTTAATAAAAAAAAATGTGAATGGTTTTTGTTATATTTTAAAAAAAACCAAGCAAGAAAACAGAGGTATTATAATGTGGTAATGATATATTGTTAAAATTAAGTGATCAGAAATAGGGATACAAAAATTTTTGAACACTAAACATACTGCAACAAATCAACTAAAACGAGTTTTGAATATAGATTATTGCATTTGTTACCTTTTTGGTTTCCATACTTTTTGGTTTTAGAAATATGTATTTTGATAAAATTTATGTAAAGTACTGCCTTGTTTGAAGTTATATATTCTCGCTTATAAATATTAAAATTAAAATAATATAAAAAAATCAAAAATAATGATAAAAAATCTTACCTTCACAGTTTATATATGTACTCCAATTATCATGTTACACTAAAACATATATTATATATATTTAATTAAATTTGTTTGTCTGTCGCTTGCCGCTGAAGGCTGTGGCTATTATCACGTGGTCACTTGGACTGGACTGAACGACGGCCAGCTTAGCTTCATAGAGCATAGAATGTATAGAGCGGGCGAGTTTAATGTTAAGTTCAATTTACTTGATTTTTGCAGATTTTGTTTGCTGTCTAAGACATTGTGGGCTTAATAAGTAATTGTTTATCAATAAATTACAGTTCGTATAGTTTGTTTTATTTTAAAAAGCTGTCAGTAGTTATTTTTGCTTAAAATACCGAAAATATATTTTGATATGCCTCACATACATGGTAAATTACTTTTTTTTAATTGTACCATTCATTGTGTGAGCACCCAAAGTAAATCTGTTTCACTTTTTGGAAAATCAACTAATTTCAGTCAAATCGGTTACTGAAGAAAATTGACTTTATCTATTCTAATATATAAAGCTGAAGAGCTTGTTTATTTGTTTGTTTGAACGCGCTAATCTAACTAAGGTAAGGAACTACTGGTGAAAATTGAATTGAAAAATCCTTTTTGTGTTGAATAGACCATTCATCAAGGAAGGCGTTAGGCTATAAACCATCACGCTGCGACTAATAGTGGCGAAGATACATTGGAAAATGTGAAAAAAAAACAGGGCAGGTATAAATCATAACTTATACTTCTACCCACGGGGACGAAGTCGCGGGCAACAGCTAGTTTTCCATAAAACCCGATCAATTTAAACAAATTCGGCATCCATCATCCTAGCCCTTTCCCAACTGTGCTAGGGTCGGCTTTAAGTCTAACTTAATGTAGCTAAGTACTAGTGTTTTACAAGGAGCTACGGTCCTGATCTCCTCAACTCATGTTACCTGGGCATCACAACACTCCTCAGTCGATTAACTCATGCAGTTGTTGTTTAGCCACGAGCCCTTAACTAAAATTAATTAATTTCGCAATTAGATAAATGCCAATATTTTTGTGATTCACGCTGACTTCTCTACACCTTCTATAGACCTGCCTAGAAAACTCATGACGTTTACTATTACGTATATACGTATACCTACCGATATAGGTACATCGGGTCGCAGGTCGTTCCGGAGCTAAGCGCGGCTTAGAGGGGCGAACACCCACAAGTGCTGTTGTCGCTGCCAGATGTATTGCGGCTTTTAAAACTATACATTCCGATGGATCGTTAAAATGGGTAGGGTGATTGATCAGTAAACTCAACCCAAGTTTTGGTTACGTATAAAAATATTGGATAAGTGAGTACGAGAAATAGGTTTAAACGCAGAGTACTTTAAGGCCAAATAAGCTACAGATAAAACACAGTTTTCAGCTAAATACTTATGAGGCTAGAAGCCATCAATAACATAGCTTTGAAAAAATAATATTTCTCGGGTATTTTTTCTCATATGCAGGCAGTAGGTATGTACTAAGTTAAATACCTACCTACCTTGTACAGTCTTGCATTTTTGTGTAATAACTTTTCAAATATTTATAATAAATTTGATGGATTCTTCAGAAGAATGTAAATATAAAAGATAATTTTTAAAACATGTCTAATTGTTGCTTATGCTATTAAACAAATAAGTTGAACATCGGTTTTTCTTTAATATAGTTGTCACCAAGTTAGCAAACGCAACCAGAATTTGTTTGAATGTAATAAACAATTGACTAATGAATTGTAATTTTTTTTGCAATAAATATATGTAACAGTATGCTGTTATTATTTTATTCAGAACCTTCCGTCTATAGAGCTTCAATTAACTGGGGAGCATATTAGGCGGAATACCAAATAATAACCAAAAAAATAAAACACCAAACTATTCATGAATGTTAATTCATATTTAATAAATAAATACATTCTCATCGTTTTATGTTTTAAATAAAATTATTATTAAGTGACTTAGTTGTATCAACTTTCAACAACTTCTATGATACAACGCGCTGACGCAGGCGCGCTATGCTTAATATCTAATGTTTTTAACAGCTTCCAACTAAAGAATATATATATTATAAACTACTCTTTAATATACATACATATAAATAAGTTAGTAGGTGTATGTTACAGAAATGAAAACCACTTATTACTATAACAGAAGAGTATGTAGTTTTATTCATATTTTTCATCTCTCAGATTTCTGTATTGAAAGTTTTCTATTTGAAAATTCTCATAAAAGATGGTATACAATTATGAATAAAACTACACACCCAATCCCGAAATATTCAAAATGAGATATTACTCAAAATATATCGTAAATTTAAACAATATAAAGATTTGTTTAAAAATTAAAGGTTCCTTAACTTTGAACACAAGAATTAAACATCTTTGGCGCCAAGCGAAATCTACAAAAGCGATTCGAAAATTCTATTTTCACACAAAGCTTAGTGGTGTATTTCTTAGATTATGGCTCAACTTATATTTATATGAAAATCAAAATATTACGTATAGGAACAACGTATAGGGAACAATATGGCATAGAATAAGTATCTTGTCACTTCAAGGTTTAAATAGACAGGTAATTCAATAACTTAAATTTCAATTGTGTTTCAGTATTAGAAGACAAGGTTAATTGATTTACAGAAAACGTAAGTATTGTATAAATTTAGTAATTAAAAACATATATTTACTTATACTTAAGATAAATCAGATTGTTTATTTCCCATTAAGCTTTCTAATCAAATTCACATACTAAAATTAAACATTAAATCCACTGGCTCTTAGTAAGTATAGAGAAACTTTAATTAGTTGAAAAATCCATTTCAATATGTTGGATACATAGAAATACACCACGTCCCCACAAAATCATATCATATCCCTATTAAAATAAAGACGCATTTCGCTTAAAACACGCCTACAAACATTACATTCGAGTTTCTCATGAAACTATATGGAATAATTAGTTTTTAATTTAAAAAGATCGTTAATACAATACACATTACGATCAAAATCCAACGAAGAAACATTTTACATCAATTCCTTTCAATTTGTCATGCATTACATTTTTTTTTAAGAATTATGAAAGTTTTTAACACTTTTTTGTACAGCCGAACACAAAAGTTAATTTTTTTGAGGATTTGAGTAGGTTTATATCAAGATTAGAAAAAAAATGCATCAAATGTAAGCTTTTCTCTTGACACCAGAAATATTGTATTTCTTCATAGTTTTTGTTAAACATTTAAAAAAAACGAAGTATCTATTTACGTGCTCGACTGTACACAGATTAAATGACAAACCAAATAAGAAATTGTGATGAATTTAGAGATTCAGAATCAAATATATTGGACAGCTTAATTCCTTTACATAGAATTATAGATTATTCAATCGCATTAAAATTGATATTAATGTCACTTAAATTTCCTTTAGAATTTATTCATTTATCTAATGTCCTTAATATCTTAAGATTTGATGACATTAGTATTAATTTTAACCAATTTTGGACATTTTTTTTAAACTACCCCCATCTGAAGGTACCGTAATATCCATTAATATCCCTCCTTTATAACAAGTCGTTTATTCTCTATCTACCCTCGTATCAAAGTAGAAACAACAAGCCTAAATAACCGGTAAAAAGTCAACAGTAGCTACATTAGATTAGTCAACATTTTTAACTGGGTCGGCCTCTTTAAAGTTACCTCAAACGTGGTGATTATTTTCATTGAAGAATTCTCAAGAATATATTTTCCATGGGCATTAAAATTTATGCAAGTCTTAGGAACAAGCATAAAAACAGTAAAAACAAAACTTTTTATTTTAAACTTTCTTCTACCCTCCTAATGACTGTTTTCTGATGTAACTGGTGTTACCAACTGCTGCATAATTATAATTAGTCGACACTTAAGTCAGGAGGTGAGATTGTCCGTATTATGTTTTAATCAAGTAAGCGACTTGACTACGAATTAAACAGTAATCTCAAAAACTGTTAGTAATTGAGTAAAAGTTGTGTATTTTATACAAGTTCCTAATGAAACCCAGATCAAAGGCCGACCGCCGTCATTACAATAGGCGCTTATCACTATTTAGTTATAAGTTACGGTAAAATCCAAGGAAACGTTGAATCGGTAACATTAGGTATTAATAAATAATGTAAAACCACTCATACATTGTAAAATTAAAAGCAGCCTTTAATATTTAGTCGAATACAGAAAATCGTACATATTTTTGGAAGATATAGGTTGTTCTTAATTATATATTTTTCTTTTAATAGATTTTTATGGACACTCGAAGATGCACCAATGTCGACGTTTTCGCAAGAAGACGATTTTAGACGTCAGGAGGAATGAGAACTAACCTATTTTTTTTAAATATCTTCAAACCGCCTAATCTAATAAAATTCATCAACAATAGTGAATAAATTCGTATTTTTATTTTTATTAAATATATCTTTAACTGTGATGTCTATGTATTGCTTTTGTGCTGAAATTAAGATTATTTTGTGTACTTTAAATTTCTATTGCATTCTATCTCGAACGTATGTACAATTATTCTAAAGAAAATATCGTGAAATCTATAAGTTAACATTCTTTTTTTTTATTATTATTAAAGTAATGTTTATAATACTTTGTGGTTGGTAACATGCAATGAATTTTTCAAGTGAATCTAAATAGTGATTTAATGCAATCAGAAGTTTTAATAAATCGTCTTATTTTATCATTCTGTAACCGTCCAGTGTTGCCACATTTAACTCTAGCTAAATATAAAACCTCTGTCACTTTTATCGTGTTTAATTTATTAAAGATTTGAATATTAAAGTTGCTATTCAGAAAATATTTTTTTATTTGGCAAAATTTTATTGTGACGAATTTACCTACGACGTGATTACGAGTCATGATTTATATTTGAATAACACTTATTATATAAAATTTCAAGAATCCTTATATAATCTTATATTAAACTTTAGCATATATTTTAGACGAGAACATTCTAGTACAGTAAAAGTGACAGAGTTTTAACCCAACTCCTAAGAAATATCCTACATCCGTAATGTGGACCCAATTTATCTTCGATTCATACGAAAAGCCTTTATTTTCGTTATAACACCATTTGTGAGTGATGTTTTCTTTCCAGAATATAATTTGAAGTCCTAATGAAGTCTTTAAGGGTCAATTCATTCTAGCAAAGTCGACGAGACGTAGGTAAGAATGATTTTGAGTTGCTGTAGCAAATTCGCCCTCGTTGAGTCGTTTTTCTTTGAAGAAATAGAGACTACTACACTGTTAAATTAAGGATGAATTTTCTTTACACACTATACGCTTTGATGAACATCGACTCTGCTAATATGAACTGAGCTTTATTCTTAAAGGAAGAGTGTTCTATTCAGAATGGCTACACCAAAACTAATTAGCAGCCAGAAAACTTTCCGTGTTATCATACTTGTTATCCCTTGCTCGTAAAGTCAAATATATTAATAAATTCGAGTACCAATGGTACTAATTAATATATAATCCAAAACCGCCCTGAATGCTTTAAACTTATCCTACCCTGATAAGAGCCGTAAATAGCGATCGCCGAAATGCTAAATTACGTTAAAAGTTGAGTCATTGATAAAGATTTTTACTCTTGTAAAAATCATAATGAATGCCTTACCAAGGCATTTAGAACTTTTCTTGATATCCACAAATTAATGTATGCTTAATTATAATCTTCAAGAAAACTAGTCTAACATAGCCTTTAAAGATTATTCAAATAAAAATGGATGCCGTACTATCCATTTAAAATCACATGAAATCATTTGTGAATATCATTACAAAGATAAATTATACATAATATTCAAATCAGCTTTATTAGCGAAAATTCAATTCCATACTTAATAAATAGTGCTTTGAAAATTAAGATGGCACTAAGAAAATGAGGTACCCGACCATTTAAATATCAACCTATACATTGTAAAGATTAGTCGACAATCACCTAGAGCAGACGCGCTCTTGACAAAATCCCGTACGATTAAAAAAACGAAGATGCCCGAACGCGCTCGTGTGCGTTCGGTAAATCCGACCAATCAGAGTCTGGAATTCGTTTCTCAGGTATTCAAACGATTACAATAAACGTTGTTACCGTTGTTGTTTACACTTCCGTGCTCTTCCCGACCTGTCCGTGTTTCGGATCCGGAATTCCGGATGCGCTCAGTTTGCGCGTACGGCCGGGGAATATTCCGCTTATACCGCCAATGCCACTGAATAAGCGACCTGGAAAAAGTAAAGGTATTCTAAGTAAAACACAAATCCTGATACATTGATTATTATGTATCACTTACTAAGTTCAAGTATAATCAAAACAAATAAATGGATGTTTTGGGGTAATTATTTAGTAAGTTCGTTATCAAGCAGGTCCCCTTATAGATACGAAAGCAATCGTATTTTACGGTTATACAAGGCCTGATACTAAATTTCTTATTTTGGGTGTCTTTGTGCATGTGATTTGTGTGTTAGTGAAACTCTTAAATTCCGATTAAATTCTTTACTGAGCAAGTCGTTTAAAAAAATGGAATACATTGCTATAGTTACTAAAGTTATTTATCCCAGTATTAATAAACAGATGAGTTGTTTTTTTTTCTTATTTCATTTTTATATTCCTTATACACTATAAGTAAAAGAGAGGTATCCCATACCTGGGGAGCGTTGTTCGTTGGGATGTCGCGGCGAGGTGGCGGCGAGCGCGTGTCGCGACCCGTGCGCGAACGACACGGACATGCCGCTGTCCAGCGAGCCCACCGACCCGCGACGCTGCAGCCGCTCTGCTGCCAGGGCCACTGAGGGACGGACAAACATGTTGTAGGTATAACTAGACACTGGCTAGTCGAGCTCGTGACTAAGTTATAACTGCATAACTGAATCACAGGTTAAGCTACGCGGTTGGTCCGTAGATGGGTGAACATCTTTGTCATAACGAGTTCCGAGTGTTTCGGAAGGCATGTTAATTTGTGGGCTCCCGGCTGTTATTCATACATCTTTTTTGACAGGTAGTTAGAAGCATGAAAGTATGACGACCGGTCTAAGGGGCATCGAGTTGCCCAGGTAACTGGGCTGAGAAGGCCAAATAGGCAGTCGCTCCTCGTAAAACCCTAGCTGAACCCAGTTAGACTGGAAGCCAACCCGGGGAAAACGAAACTGACACGGAAAAAGTTCTGGTGAATAATGTTATAAATGGGATAGTATCTCTGTCTGTCTGTTTATTTGCTTCGCTTTACGCAAAAACTACTAAACCGATTATAATATAATGTATTTAGTACACTGATAATCTAGAGCCAGAAAAAGATAGTTAAAGCTAGTTTTACATAACAATTACAACTATAAAAGATACCAGTTAATTACCTGGGTCGTTAATATCGACGAGCGAGTTGCTGAGCACGTTCCGCTTGATGATGCTGGTGGGCGGCGGGTTCTGCGAGAGGCGCGAGGGCGCCGCCGGGGCGGGGCACGAGGGCGGCGGCGGGACCACCACACTGAGGGACAAAATAATAGCATCAAGTTTGGGAAAAAATAATGAAACAATAGTATACATATAGGCAAAATTAAGATCAAAAGTTTGTATTTAATAGGGGTGGAACACAAACAATGAAACTATAGCACAAAGTCTGGGAAAATTGAAACGAAAAGCGTTTATTACAATTAAGGCACTTTCAAAACGTTACTATAAGGACTCTACGCGCAAGGTCCCAAAATGTTATTCCTATGTAGAAGAACCGACATGAACGAAAAACTGGACAGAAATTCCATGCTGTGAAAGTTTAGCTAATACAGTGGATAGTGAAGTTCTTAAAGCAAACAAATCATTTATTTAAATCCAGTTACAAAGCAATGTTGTGAAGGTCAAATTACATTGGACCTCATCCAGTTTCACCTAACCTTTCATCATTATTCATAGAAAATTATTAATATCTTTTTATTCTTCATACTTACTTACTTCCTTTAATTCTTCCGAAGAAGTCAACTTATTTTGCCGTTTGACATATGGCGTTGGAAATAGTGTACTTATAGTAGGCTGCACTTACCCATGCATATGGACGTGGTCCATACACTGCTGGTGATCGATTTCAACGTCGGCGACACCGCTATCTCGATTCTCCATGACTGTAAATAAACAATATTACATGTTAGTGAAAACAATACGAAAAGTGGTAGGAATAAATAGTTTTTGTTAAGCGATTTTTATTTTTTTATTTATTTATTTAATTATCACACTAATCTACCATTACAGGTTACTTAACCTAATGCGGTAGCTAGGACTAAACAAAGGTCTAAGTATTTATGTGAACTAGGGTTTCAAAGATTGAATTATTATGCACATAGTTGCAGGTCTAAATTCCAGCAACTGTTTTAATATGTAATTTTCTGATAATTCTGATATGCATAGGCAATAAGTTAGCCTGAGACACACCTGAGATCCTTATGTATTTTCGTTAATACGTACCATTCCTGGCATTATTCCCTGCGGGCCTTCCCTTCCCGCGATTGAGTTCTCCCTCGATGCGCATGGCCTCCATCTCGTCCATCTCGGCGACGCTCTCGCGCAGGTCTTCAGCGAACTTGCAGCGGTCGTGCTCGTTGCGGGCGTTGAACGTCGCCAGACGACGCCCGTCCACGCGGCGCGATAGGCGGATACCGAACGGGTAGTCTGGGAATGTCAGGTACCATTGAGTATATATCCGAATGTACTAAGGAGCTTAATAGTATTATAAAATGTGAGGTGAAGCTTATTACTATAAAATTGTGAACTCTATCGGACTCTGGCAAGGGCTAGACTGGATTGGTAAGTGTTCTATATGATATGTTGTTATTGTTGCTGAGAGTCAGTTTTTGTCCAGCGCTTGCCCAACCACAACGCAGACCACTGAGTGGCAAAGTTCATAATACAGGGCCAAACGTTGAATTTAATTAAAAAAGACAACTATCAAAAATCAAAATATGAGGGTCGAGGCAAACAGATGAATTTTTTGGAGCACTACGTACCGGCAGCAGAATAACCTTAAAAATGGGGTCGAAAATTAAAATTTTCCTTAAACCATACTACATCACAAACCATTCTACACTAAATTAAGATAGTATGCATAATAAATAATATATAGAACTTACGTGGCACAGAGAACAAGTTGACGAGCATGCCGCACAGCGGGAACGACTGTCGGAACGTGTACGTTACTGACGACTTCTTCTTGCTGAAGATCTTCGTGATCACCAGCAGGTCGTTGAACAGGAACACCTGCGGAAATTTAATATAGAGGTAAGTGGGATAAACGTTAGAGGATTTGATGATCTTGGTTTGATTAAGAAGCTTTCCCAACACTGTAATATTTATTCTGGTCACGGCGACGTTTAACAACAACAAAAATATTTTGTTTTGTCAGTTAATAATTTTAGTAATTTTAGTAACAACTTAAATCATTTTCTGAAAAAGACATAAATGATTATAGTTCATAATCATTATCACCGAAGTTTAGTTAAAATTGTATTTTTGATAGTGGTTTCTTAGGTTTACGCGAATGTTAGACATTGAAATGAAACTACTTTTACGGGGTTTAACGCGGTTTAATGCTTTGCAGTCTGTCCGTGACCATGATACCTGCAAAGGTGTCGAAACGTCGGGAACTAAAATCAAACATTAAACCGCGATAAAATCCGTAAAAGTAGTTTCATTTCATTGTATTTTTGACTTTAAAATCAGTAGAAAGGAGACTCTGGGGGTAAGTAGCGATATCACAAATACGACAGCGTACTTTAAAAGGTGAATTCTTTTACGGGTCTTCCCAACTAACTTAAAATTCAAATAATTTCTAAATTAACAAAGTCAGTACCTCTCTCTGATGCACGCCAGGCCGTTCCTTCTTGTGTATGTCGGGTATCTCGTAGAGACGGCAGTAGCAGACCAGGCGACGATGCGGTAGAGCTAGGTGCGGCTTCTTACCCACGATGGTAGCTTGGACTTTCATCACCTAGTCGACAAGAATTTGTTAAGAAGTCATGTTAAGTATATAGTATTGGAATCTGGGAATAAGGTCTCATATAAATCCCACCAAAAACATTAAATGTAAAAAAATGCCAAGTCTCTCGATGCAGTCTTTCCATCGTAAAAAGTTTTGAGATCTCATAGAAGCCAAGTCCTATTCAAAATATTTTGTAGTTATAAATCAACATTTAGTAATTGTATCAATAGTTTTCTTTATATTATAATTATAGTGACTTGGCAATGAGCACAAGAAGAAACAAATAAAACGGCATATTTGTAGGAGTTGAAAGTTACACACACCGTATGCGTAAACATAAATATCACAAAATTAATTTTCTTTTGGTTTATCCGTGTCGTCCCAACCGAATTTCGGCAACGGCAGTCAGTCTTAGTGTACTCTCGATTCATTTACTTTCATAAAGCGATGGCCCGTAAGGTATTCTTAATTATTGTATTGGAGCATGTAGTCGGTAGTGACCATCATGATTCACACATAACAAATAATCTGATCACTGGTCTCGTCAGTAACATTTGCACATAATTCCAGGCATCAAGCAGCTTTTAATTTGTGCTCATTGCCAAGTCACTATAATTATAATATAAAGAAAACTATTGATACAATTACTAAATGTTGATTTATAACTACAAAATATTTTGAATAGGACTTGGCTTCTATGAGATCTCAAAACTTTTTACGATGGAAAGACTGTATCGAGAGACTTGGCATTTTTTTACATTTAATGTTTTTGGTGGGATCTCATTTATTTTTTGTAAGTGTATTTCTTTCTTTTTTTTTAGGTGTCATAATTTCTAGGACTTCAGCTACTGCTTTGCTTAGAACCCATTCTCTATCTCTATCTCTTTTGTTTCTTCTCTGAGACTTCGTTACTTCTAATGTAAACAAGCTTAAACTTATATATATATGCATATATATATCTACTAACTTACAAACTATAGCTAAATTAAACTAAATAACACGTAAAGTTCTCCGAATATCAATTATCACTACAATATTTTTTAGTTTCGAAATGGTTTTTCAT
Source organism: Trichoplusia ni (assembly GCF_003590095.1). Taxonomy (NCBI): domain Eukaryota; kingdom Metazoa; phylum Arthropoda; class Insecta; order Lepidoptera; family Noctuidae; genus Trichoplusia; species Trichoplusia ni. The sequence continues at coordinate 249,357 of NW_020800318.1, forward strand.
AGACAGGTGGCGCTATCAAATGAAAATTATCGAATTATTCTGAAGTACTACTTAGACTGCGCTTTGTAACGAAACCATAGCGCGATTCAGACACGTACAACGCCATCTATCGAGCGCGCATACAATATTTATCGCAATACAATGGAGTTTTAGCTTTATTAATTTAATGAATTATGAATTTTATGTATTAATTTGTATTAATGATAGTCTGTGTATTACATTTATATTATTCTTTTCTATTCTATGTATGTATTCATCCAATTGAATAGGTACTTAAACAACGAACAAAGTTAACAATGCAGTCAAAATCCATACATAATGTTCGTGCCAAACCGCAAATATAAAATTGTTTTCTATGGCATATTATTTTTTAATGTTTTTATAATTTTTCCTTTATATGTGGCTAAGGACCTATCTTGGTGCAAAATTTGAAGTTTCTAAGTCTGCTAGAAGTACCTTAGATTTTTGATGATCTGTCAGTGAGTCAGTGAGTGACAAAATGGTGTAACTTTGATCGACCGTAACTCCTAAACCATTAATTCAATTGGCATGTAATTTCGAACTTAAGCTTGTTCTAATGCCTACTATTATTCCCCGAAAAGCTAAACTCCTAGCTTTGTCCACGTCGAAGATACAGGGGGGGCGAAACAGCCGCGAATCGCTTCGAGAAAAGATGGTACGGCCGTGCCCGTTTTGCTCGAGACTTGGCAGGGGCACTGCCGTGCCCTCAGATAACATAAAGCAAAAGTGTATATTATCTTAATTAAAGTAAATTTATTTTCAGAGGATTAAGATGAAAAGTGATAAAAAGGAATATGCCAAACAACATTTCGAAATGGCTGTTTATTAGTAACCCATTTGGAATTCCATTTTCAGGCTAAACATTTTTCCCTATATAAATCCCGGAAAACTACAACACGTGAACTTTTGACTCTAAAGGAACCAATAATTTTGGACCGACAATTATAAAACTGTACATAATTTCTACTCACCTGCGTAACATGATCACTGCCGGGTCTAAACTCGCTGGACTTGACTCTATCGTAGATCCCGGCCAGCATATCCCGGTCTATGTCTCCGCAGTCGTCGATACCGCGAAGGTTGCGCACGAAGTCGTCCAGGGACATGCGAGCTTCCGGCTTTAGGTTGGGCGTGTGTAAGTCCGTGTTCAACATTATTATGGCGAAGGCTAGGACGAATATCTGTGGATATGACGGAAAACATGTTTTAGTATTGCACTTCGAACATAGTAGGTTATTGACTTAGCTTACTTCTAGTCTTAAAATAAAAAATGAAACTACTGGGCTAATTTTTAACCCAATTTCTGCTGTACAACTCAAATTTTGCGGCGAGAAATTAAAACAAATAACAAAACTATTTGAACGGCATAATATATGTATATGTATACATACAGATCAAATACAGATAAAATCAATACTTCCAGTGACACTTAAGTCAGAACAATTTCACTCACAACGTAAGATCTTAGGCAAAAGACAACCTCAACTCCTTTAAGATTGATTTTGTTATACGCATATTTGTATGAACCCCCCATCTCAGATATATTTTAATATGTTCCTGTCCTCACCGTGTCCTGAGTGCGCAGCCTCTGCACGAAGTCCGGGTTGCAGACGCAGTACCTCCTGGCGAAGGCCTCGACGAGGCGCTCGATCTTCTGCGCCTCGCCCGGCAGCCGGAAGTGCGCCTGGTAGCGGCGTAGGGCCACGTCCACCGCCATGCCGGACAGGTCCAACTCGTTTACGAAGCATCTGGATGTAAGTGTTGGTTTTAGTGTCGAAAGTTTGAATGGAAATTGCTAATCGAATTTAAAAAAGAATAGCTTCTCCGTTGCAGAGTTTGTTTTTTAATGAAACATGTTTTTAGACAAGCGATTTAACTTTAAAACGCTTCAATACAGACATGTGATAATCTTAAAGAAAACTAGTGTTTTCTATGACTGTTAAGTTTGCTGATGTGTTTTGTTCCAATTAAGTAAACTGTCTTTGCTATGTAGCAGGAATAAAATTTTATGAAAGTCTAAGTAGATACACACACACACATAAGTTAAAGAAAGAAAAATACACAAACTCACTCAAGTACAGCCATATTGAAGGGATTCTGGAGATTCCCAAGGTATTCTCCGATCATCTGCTTGCTGAGCCCCTTCCTCGTGATGAGGAACCTGGCGACTCCTCGAGGGGAGTTCTCCAGGAAACCGCGAGAGATCAGGTAGGCAATACCTCGCTCTGGCTTCTTGTTGAACAGGTTTAAGCCAACGCGGTATTGACGCTTGCGGACTGTTTCTGATACCTGCAAAAGTTAAGGAAAAATAGTAAGATATTGAAGAAAATTAGAGGTTTTCTTTTGTATACATGTATGACATTTTGAGATTAATGGTTAAATAAGGTACTGAAAAAAAATTAGATTATGAAGTTTTGGCGGTAAAGGTGTGAAGACGTGCGAGATACTATGAGATTTGTGAAGGGCAATGCAGTCATGGACGATATCGTTCGGGGAAAATGATGCAAAAATTTGGCTTATACTTAACACGATGATTACTATATAATATCCGTCTTTATGTTTTTTCTTCCTTCTGCAGTGTTTTAACTAAATATAACGTTAATCAAAAGTTTAGCACAATGGGAGAGCTTTTGTTCGTCTGATCTAATTTAGACTTGATTAACCTCAGATCATCGGTGGATGAGTTAAGTTAAGCACCTTGAGCGGCTGATGCGGGTGTTGGTGGTGATCATGCTGTGGCCTGCAGCAAGCCGCGGGCGGGGGCGGGGCCTCGTAGTAGGGCGGCGCGTCCTGGCGCTTCCACACGGCGTAGCGCTCCGCCTCGTAGCCGCCGCCCGACGCCGAGCGGGTGTGCGCGTAGCCCTCCGACACCACCAGCGTCTCCTGGAGGGAGGGGAGGCTTAGCTACGTGGCTACACTCGTGTAGGGGGGATAATAATATGGACTTGGAAGTGCTGGACAAAACTTAGAGCATTTCATGTTATTGTGCCTCATAGACGTTTGGTTGTTCTATTAACAAAGGACTTAAGGAGCTTGGTGTGAATCACATTATGGATTTTTATATTGTGACCTTTTGAATACTTCGATCTTTGTGTATTTTCTGATGAGTTGTGGAAAAGTATATTGCGATATTACGAAAATTCATGCCTTGTGTAGGTACGTGCTATCGTTCCATTATGCAGGATCAATCACAGGAAAAATGATCCCTATCGATAAAATGTTTCACTCCTAAAATGACTTACATCGCCAGATGGCATTTCCCCAAATTGAATGTGTATACTTACAGGTGCCCTGGGTTGGTATGGCTGGTGGTAGTGATGGCGGTGTTCCTGTGACGATGATGATGATGAGGACTGCACGGAGGACATTGACCCCCCGCGGACGACGGCGCCGCATTCCGCGCGACGGAGCGAGACTGGGCTCTCGGCACTGAGGGAGTTATAGTATAATTATTAAGACCGGTTTATACGAAAGAAAAAGTCTTTAATGGATTGGAAGTATTTTCAAGACATAGTATCCCTCAATTGTGGCATCTGAGATGTAACTATGTACCTCTTAAAATATACTGTAAATTTTTGGCCCGGCAAGAAATGCTGGTATTGATAGACATTTCCAATTGAATTACATTATTAACTTTAGGCTTTTTGAAAAGGACAATAGGAGAAGCTATATTTAAATCTCTTTAGTTTATCGACCTTGTCTATTATTATTAGATTTGATTCAGTCTCAGCATAGGGACCGATAGCCACATATACAAGAACCTTCATTTTAAGTCAAACCTTCCTACATTATTTTAAGATTCATTTTCGCATCACACGAATACATACTTGAGTGTAATACTGCTAGTCCTCTTCGGTACTTCTGGTGGTAATCGCCTGGCGTTGGCAGCTTGTATAGCAGCTAGCTGCTGCTGCTGTCGAGCCGTGGGAGAGGACAGCGGCTTGCCACCGGAGGATAGCAGGTTTCCGTATATTGGGCCTGGAAATTACAAAATTGGGTTGAGTGGCAGTTATTAAAATTTGTATATACTTAGAAGAATACCGAGCTTAGGTTTTGGGAGGTTTTCGTTAGTTATCATTGTTGATCCTGGTTTTGCAAGAGTTGGAAGTGCCCGTTGTGTGGCGGGCATGTAAAAAAAATGCGTAGAATAATTGTCTTAAAAAATGTCTTCATTGCTCATAAGAGAATTAAATTTAGTTAAATAGAAAATATTTTTTCGTTGCCATTTGTTTTCCAGATAAATTCTGTCAACATTATAACGGGAAATTAACAGATTCGTTTAAACTCCACTTACTCTTGTTTAAAGCAATTTTTAGACACATTATTTAAACTAATCAAACTAATAAATTTCGTTCTAGTTTCTAAATGATCTAAAAATAAATCTTTAGGCATTGCTTTCCAACGGGTTAAACTTTCTGCACATATAAGATAACATTTTCATTATGACAAGGCGGTAATGCAATATTTATATTACGCTTACACATGAGGGAAATATGTCACATAAAAATAACATAAAGATTGCAAGTGTTTGTTAATAAATAAAGATAGTACGGACTTGAAAGATTAAGGCCACGGAAGAGATCGTATAATGACCTCAACGAAAATGAAAATACATGCATACATCCCGAATATTACATTAGTCAGTCTATAATTCCTCATTTTTATTATTACAAGGTAATATTTTTTATTTTGTGTAGTAACAAGACAAAACTCAAATTTATTTTCTTGAGTAGATCACTATCGTTCACATCTAGTTATGAATCTTATTTTTCACATAATATCAGCTTTCTTTCAAGAATATGATAAATAAATTCATTTTAACTTTTTTCATACAATTTTGTCTGAAATGATAATTAAATAATGTGACTATTATGATAAAACTTGTACATAATAAACTTACCTGTGTTATTGAGTAACTGGTGGTTGTGTAGAGATTCATTGTGCGACGATGACGTAGATATGTTGGTAACCGAGCCGCTTACTGAGCAACTGCATACCTGTAATTATGACGTCATACTTATAGTAATGTAAGATTTTTTTGTAGAGAAAACATAATGGTAAGGTTGGAATGTCATGATGAACGTGGGAAATAACTTTTAGGTTATATTTGGATGAGTTAACCACTGAAGGGTAAGACCTCCCTTTCCTTTTTCTTCCCATATCTTCTTTATTACTAAGAAATTTAAATTTCAGAATTAATCAAACAATTTACAACAAATATTTTCATTAAATACTTTATTTTCTGATACCACGGATATTTTCAATTAAACATTTACCATAACCAGCAAATATATAATTGAACCCGTTAACTTGTTCCACTTCTTCCATTTGATACAAAGTCCTGCATATTCTGATAATTTTCTTACCAACGCATCACCATTGTGACGTTTCTCGACATCACCTATCAATTTTAATTAACTTGTAGATTTAATCGTTTAGATGTGTATCTGTCGCTTTAGAAGATATGTATCGAGATCTTGTCGTTTCGTAATGGTCTGAGTTTATCTTACGTCAGTGGAATCCAATATCCTGCACTGATTGTCTGATAAATAATTAATAATTAAGAAAGCCAATATTATTTTTCACCAACCTGGATTTTGATATGGCTTATGCAAATAAGAACAAAACGATAAAACAACAAACCCTTTTTTTACTTCACAAAAATTTAAATATTTTCAATTATTTAAAAGTACTATTTTTTATTTAAATTTTAATTTAAATTCCGACAACATCACAAACATTGTTCTGAAACCAAAGTAAGATGCTAAAGCACTTGTGTTATGGAATTCAGATACAACGAAGGTACCACAAACACCCAGACCCGAGACAATGTAGAAATGAAAATTTTTACATTGACCCGAGCGGGGATCGAACCCGGGACCTCAGAGCTAGCGACACCTTGAAACCGGTGCATACGCCACTCGACCACGACAACCAATAACCATCTTAAACCAGGCCAACAGACAAAAACGGTCACAAGCACCATATTTTCAAACGCGAACACATCCTCAATCATTATTTCTATTACTATAAATATTATTTACACACACACACACATACATACACATATATATTATATTCAATATACACACACACTTTATACTTCCCACTAAACGTCCACAGCCTAACCCTTTTCATTCTCGTCATCATAACATGTTTCTTTTTCACTATACACCGAATAATGTCTTTGGCTCTCGACTGGTCCATTATCAACACGTTAGTTTGAACCAACGGCTCAAGCCGGACTGATAAGACTGTAGATAATTACAATAATTACGTCGCTTGTTTTATATGCCTTATCGGTGATGAAAACATAATATTTACTTGATTCTCGTCATGTGAGTGTGGGTGAAGATGGTCGGATTTTTTCGCTTGTTCTGTTTAAGCGGAAGTATTTGGTTTGTTATATTTTTTTTATTCAGGAAGTCTGGGTTTGGGATTTTTTAAATTATTTATTTGACAATGATGGTTCTAATTATAATCATCTGGTATTTGGAAGAGGCTTTTGTGGATGCTGGGTAGGTCTTAGAATACTTATCTTAAAAATCTATATTTTTTACATTTTGTCAATCAAAAGTATCCTTCGACCTTTTATACATATTCCTAGTATCATTTAATCAAGCCAATAGGCCACACACTAATAAAAGTAAAACAACATTTAACAACATTTTTTTTTCAACTGTATTTTATGTACAAACCACCCCCTTCTCCATAAAGTGATTTTAGTGAAACCAAAGACTCCAGTGTTAATTTACGCCATATACCTTCAACCATTCCTTTGCCAGCCACAAAATACTTCCGAAAGCATCCTACTCACGAATTAGTCAACAGTGCTGAAGTGGACTACCATATATACAAGAGACACTTTTATCCCAAGTTTTTGTTTACTCTGTGCCCCAATACCAGTGCTGTGCCAACTTACCCCGCTGTCGGCGTCCCCGCGGTGTAGGGGCGGCATATCGGCAGCTATCATGTGGATCTGGTGAGCTGACTGCTGCACGCGGGCCACCATGGCTTCGACCTCGCTTTGAGGGTCGAGGACCATGTGGTTGCTGGAAATTAAAAGGTTAAAATTACGTTATGTATGGTCAACTTTCCCAAACTTAGTTGAGTCTGTGCTACAGTAAATACTTATACAATTTTGATTCTATTTATTTGTCTGTTATTTGTGAATTAGTTGTCCGTTTTATCAAAAATATAACAGACAATTAAAGTTAAGTTAATTAAAGTTCTTAATTGTTTTTTGACCCTTTTTAACTAGATTTCTAGTCAGTTTATTTTTAATAGCAGCTACTTCAGAGGGGAGTAAAATCAACAAAAAAAACAGCTTGAATAATCATAGGTATGACTTTGTGAAAAGACAACCAAAAAATACGATGACATAAAATCTCTACTACAAAGGATTCCTATTAAACAACAAACTGCCCTAAAAAGATTCCTAACTAATAATGGACCTATAAAAATCTCCCTCCCCAAACTTTTAGTTCACAGTAACATGTATTGAAAGCTTAGTGATCGATAGAATCCCAAAAAACCCAACATTTCCTTAGGGAACCCACACCGACACCTTTTTACCTCACTTTTATTAAGCGCCCTAACAAATTAGCAATACAACACAGACAAAATTGAACTTTGTTCACTTCAGATAAGGTTTTAATTGGCTTGATCGAGTTTTGTTTAAATATTCGAATGTGTGCGCTTTCAGTCACAAGATAACAGGTACGTCGACTGATTATAAATTAATGTTACTGCTCCATTACGTATTACAAGACACGTTTAGTATTCGTGACGAGCTGATAAACCAATGAAATAAAAATCCTGACTTGTTTACAGCTTTTAAAATCGAATTAATTTTCACTAAGAATGTTGTTTTTAAAGAGAGCTCGTTTATCACAGCAGTCTCGGAAGTTGGCTAAAATAAACAACCCGTTAGAGTTTGGCTATCGAAGTTTGATATAGTTGAGAAAGTTTGAGCTACTTTTAATAACATTTTGAAGTAAACAAGAGCAAGACTTAATGTGTCGAAAGACCAGAAATATTTCGACATTTAACTCAATTTTCTATTTAGGTTATTTATTTTGTGGAAAACCTAAACATAGATGATAAGGACACCGACGGAGGTCGATAAACAACCGCAAAAACACCTCCACAATACTGACTTTTATGTGACATTTGTCTCAAAACCAAATCAAAAGTCATTTATTCAAATTAGGTTACTAAGTAGCACTTTTTGAAGGTATCTTACTTTACCACTCTGATCATCATCCCTATACTATCAGATTAGTACTATCCTCACCTCATGTCAATATCGTGTCGCTCCCGTAAGGACATAGATCTCATGGGCCTGGTCAGCGCTAGGACCTTCTCTGCGCCAGCAGGACTCTTCTGCATTATTGAGTTACCGTACATGTCTGTACCTGAAACATTGAATTTGAAAATAAATATTGGTAGACATTGCCATACTTATGATTTTGACGATATGAAAGAATTATGAAAAGAGGTCTGATTTAAAATGTGATTTTCATTTGGACAAATGTATGGTAAGCATGAACTGGACATAGGGTAGTAAGAGTATTGGTTGTAGCTGGATTGTAACCACAAATTGGGCTAAGTCATGATTGCTAAGTTGTAGTCGCAGCTATGTTGTAAAACCACGACTACACGATCTGTCTTTTTTAATGTGGAACTCCTCTAACAATGCTTAGTAGTCAGGTCATAAGAAATCCCAATGCGGAACGCTGTCAACTCCAGTACGGATATTCCTCAGCCGCAATTTCGTTCAAATTCGCCATCACTGTATTACATAGCTACTGAATACAAATTTTAGAAAACTTACCATTGACTAGTTGGCCATGATCAGGGCCATCTTGCAGCCTCCTCGCGTTAGAGTCAGCGGCCTTCGCCATAGCAGTGATGGCACTGAACTTCTTCAACAACTGTCGTCTTCTAAAAGCCCTCTGTATGGTGACAGCGGCCCTCCTCGCTCGGAGACCTCCGTACCTTCGTTCTAGGATCTCCACTTGCTTGTCGAGAAGGTCTTGGGACATCTCATAACGGCTGGAAGGTGATCAGTTGAATGAATGTGGAGTGGGTATGGGGTGTGCCAATGGTTAGGTCAAAATGTTGATCTAATTAATGATTTTTATAAAGGGTTTTTTGATCTGGAATTTAATGTTTTTATTTAACGGTTTGGTGAATATGTGGTGGTTTATGTAGCGTGGACGACAGAAGATTTTTTTAGAATTTAAGGGTATACAAAATTGTAACGTCAGTAGATAAATGAAGACTAGTATTGACTGGATATTTTTAGAATATTGATAATCTAAAGCTGAAATATTATGATATGATATTTTTAGCCAAGATAATTTTATGCAGATATCATATTTATTTTTTTATGGTACAATTATCAAATTATACCATTGTGATTATTTTTACAATTACATTTTTAGAACAGTAGTTATGCAGATTTTAGAAATCCATTTTCAGTGAAGATCTGTTTGAACCTTTTTGAAATGTACTGAACTAACTAAAAGGAGAATGCCATGGTTAAAATATGAATGAATTCCAATAATCTAGAAGACGCTTATTGAGTTATGATTAAACTTTTAATACGACATGCTGTTAATAACTTTCGAAGATTATTCTAATAGAAATAGGTATTAATGTAAAAAATCGAGTGAAGATACCTAGATTTAGTCCACTTTTACTACATGAGCGCTATTTTAAAATTCCAGATTATCTTACAAAAAACCAGCTTCTATTTTAGTAGATTTCAAAAGAGGAAGGTTCTCATGATTTTTGGAACATTATCCAGTTGAAAACTTTTTGACATATAGATACTAAATTTATACAGAATAAAGTATACATATTATATTACGTACACTAACTACAAGATGTTGCTATGCGAAGTCAATAGAAGCGGATAACCTTGGAACGCCCGCATTGACTTAATGCAAAGCGGCAATTACAATTATTAATATCCAAAAATAAATTACAAACTTATGTCACTTGACAATTCATAAAGAACTATTTTTAGTATAATACTTGTCTTTATTAAACTTGTTTTCGTCGCTTTATGAACATTATTGTTGAAATTGCAAGGATATTTTATCTTAATGTTGTTTTTGACAGCCCCTTATAACAACAAATAAATAAAACATGTGTGAAAGTGGACCAGGGCCTTAAGAACTATTCTCAAAAGTCATGCCGTGATAAACAGGTAATTTTCAAAAGTTTTTTAATTTATTATGAGCTGTTACAAATTACATTTGGACAAGGCTACGTCCATATCGAGAGACGCGATATATATTAATAAAAATACAATAACATATCTATCTTTATGTATTGAGAAACCTTTAAAAGTAAACTTTCAGGTTCAGAATGCCTTGCACCAAGTCTTAAAGTTATTGCAGGCGTGGAAGAGGGATGCTACTTTAAGCAATGTAATGCGCTGTCACACTTCCACATATAATTTATTTAAGAGGTGGCAGAAGACCCTAGTTTCCGTCTTTTTACGAGCTTATTCAGTTGAGAGTTAGGTATTACCCAGTCCCGTTACAATTAATCTAGAATAATAAACATTCAGAATCGAATAAAGCCAGTCATCTTCTATAATTGGTTTGATCGAATAATCTTCTTATTGGTCATAAAACGGTTTGAATATATAGTTTTCCTTTCATAAGTTTACTAGATCATTACGTGCCAGGTTTTATTGCGTCAATTGGAATTTAGACTTAGTCAAGCCTGATTTGTAATTTGCATCAGTAGTGGTTAGGAGAAACGATTTTCTGTTACTCGTATTTATTTAAGAAGGAACAGTTTTTTTGAGTTTAGATAGGAGTAGTGTTATCTAAGTGTTAAAGGGCACACAAGACATTCCTGAGGTTCACGACATACCCTCTAGTCAGTTTACCCCTTTTTTGGGGCATTGAAGGATCTTTTTGTGTAATCCCGGTGGTACCCATGATGGACACATCTGTGCCTCGCCTATGGAAGAATTCAAAAGTAAAGAAAACATATACATGTTAGTTACAACACCCAGACATAGAACAGACCACAATACCAATACTTATAATACAAATAACATATACACATTATTTACAAGTCCATATATTGCAATTTTGCATAACTGTACGTGTATTTTGTTGCAAGACGCGTATCAACACCCAAACCTCATCTTTACAAATACTAATCATAACTAAGAAGTGCAACATACCCCCGTACCACTAACATTGAAAGTAAGCGATAGTATCGCTATTGTTGATATACACTGACCTGTTTGTATGTACGGCTAGTCCGAACCCCTCTGGAGGGGCGGCGATGTACAACGGCGGCGCCGGTTCGGCTGCGCCCGCGCACAGCCCCGCCCCCGTGGACGCGTTCGACGCCGACGAGCATGACGAGTTCGAGTGGTTTAATGCTGGAATCACGTTATAAATGAATAATTTGAATTATAGAAGAATTGGGTGCAGACAAGTGGCACAGTAATTAGCGAGAGGTTAAATATTAAGCATGTTCATCAGAAAACATGTACTGATTGAAACTGGTAGAAGCAAGGAGTACGGAATGCACGAAGAACTAGGTCATTATATTTGTGCTTAGTAAATACTAAGATGATTTAAACGTGAGTAAACAAGGGAGGTCTTAGAGCGAATTGTAGAAAAGAATTCTCTAGTTCAATAAACGTCAGCTTACTATAAAGTATTTGATCAATAAGTCTAATTTTGCTTGAATTGTTTTTTTTTCTTCTTTGCTTATGGCAATCTGCTAATTGTTTTAGCAATTTCTGCCAGTGTTGTGTAATGACCATACATGGAACAAAAATTATAAATCACACAGAACTCAAATCTGCCACTCCTTTTTTCAGTTGTGAGAAAAACCTACTACTTTCTCCTCTGCTATCTAAACTCGAGATATTTTGCCTCAACGGCGTTTACCATGGTTCAAATATCAAAATTTTTTTTATAAAATCGACTATTTTTTTGTCTTACCAGGCAGCGGTCTGTGTACAGCAGTGACGTATCGATTGCCCTCCATATAGCCTCGGTCAGGCTCCGCGGTGTTCGCATGGTGGGCATGTATGGAGTGCTGGTGGGTGTAGAAACCGTCGGGGGGATGTAACGCCACCCCGCCCGTGCCTTCTTCCTCGTCTACCTTTTGCGAGAAGCTGTGAACAAGGGAATTATCTGTTAGTTTTAATTAAAGAGTAGTATTCTGGTTTATGGAGGTCAAATATGTAGGTTAAAAATACAATACAACATAGGGTTGAATTCTGTTAACTGATCTGACTGATCTGACTTCTGTTAACATTAATAATGATAGCTTGTTTCATAGGAATAACTTTAACTTTAATTAGGTATTATGCCTTCCGGATTTCAACTTGAGATTAATACAGGTACAAATAACTCGTCCCCCAATAAACTTCAGATCAAAAGCCCCAAAATATAATATGATAACAACATAATAATATTACAAAAATAAACAAACTAGTCGATAATTACATAAATAGCGTACGCGAAAACAACAACGAATCTTGTGAAATACCTATGCATGTAATAAATATAAGATAAACAAAATGTGAATATAACAAGAGTAATGATAATTTACAGCATGCAACACGCGAAGTTTTTATCATACGAATGTGGGCTACGTTAAAATAAATAACAATATGCAGGATTAAGTACATAGCAAAGGAGGCAACCATTTGTAATTAAAGTTATTTCATAAAAAAGTAACATATATTCACGTTTTCCGAACGTCGAAGTCGATATTGAGAATCACCCTGATGAAGATAGATACGAATACCAAAACCAAATGTAGATAAGAATTGTAGAAATACTTTACCTATATTATTATTAGTTTGTAAAACTGAAAATGTTATTAATAGCCCTCCTCCAAATTCTTATTTTTGTTATGCCCGACAGGGCCCACAATGCTCCAAAACTAATGTATCTTATGTACCTACCACCTAAGTTCACATTGTGGAATGCAATAAACGTATTGAGTACTGAGTATTGAAGTTAAAGAAAATGAAGCTCAATATTTGGCTACGTCTAGTACCAGGTCTTCTTCATTAACCATAGTTAAAGAAGAATGCAAGTGGATAGAAGGGAGAGAGAAAACTGTCGGAGGCGGCAGAAGACTTACATTTTAACATTATTTTTTTTTTATAATAACTTTCGTGAGACTGAGTCATTATTAAATGAAGTAACGGTTTACTCACGCGTATTTAACGGGGTAGCCCGACTAATTAAGGACTCCGGTTGGGTCCGAAACTAGTCGGGCTACCCCGATAAATACGCGTGAGTAAACCGTTACATCATTTTAATAAGTAATTTAAATGTTCATAAAAGTAAACAACAACTAACGAATTGTTGGACTGATCCTAATGTTAATAGAATAAGATGATATCGCAAAGGTCTTATTCCACAGCTTTGGTCTTTATGCGGGCACGAAGGTTTTGATAAAAACATTTTACGTATAAGAGATTTTTCCGTAAACAGTCACGAGTTCCTCTTCATTATTTAATTTGGTCAATATTAGCAGACAGCTAAATGAAAACAAACTCTCTTAATTACAAAGTACCGATTCCTAGTAATCTTTGCGAAACATATCAAAAGTAAATTAGTTGAAACGCAATCAAATATTATCACAAGCTGTTGACTGATGTCTACGTTATGACATATCGTTTACATAACACAAACAAAAGTTATCAATTATTAAAAAAAGAAAACCCTTTTAAATTCAAAAGGTTTTTTTTCTATTTTTTACTTATAACGATATCCAGGACACATTACGCTTGTTATAATAATGCTTAATAATTTTAATGCAGCATGGGGGGTTTGACACCGCGTTTAAAAATAACATTATTGAAGAGTGACAGAGAATTTCAAGGCGTAGACTGCCGTCTTTCTTTATCATCTGCATAAATACTATTTTAATAGGTGTGTGATGGCAGGCCCTTCTTTTCAGGATAGGAAATCATCAAGAAGATCCTCCTGGTTTGGGTTTTGTAGAAGGTTTTGTAGAAGGAACCCTCTCTTTTACTGACTAAAACCCACCCATGTCCCTTCTTTTGTCGTAAGAGCGAGACACTACTCCTAACACTTTCGAAGTTGCATTATCTCGCCTCCATAACTGCAACTGTCCAACATTAATAGGTCATAATACATTTCTCTGTTGCAGTAACACAGTATTCCGTAACGTTCATTTTCACTATCTTAGTACAATATTTGTAGAGACACGGGTTTTTGGGACGCTTTTGCAACGTAAAGAGTGCATGTTACGGACTGGCAAAGAGATAATCTTCAGTTTTATGCTCTTTGAGAGAGTAATGAAAACTGGGGCATTAATAGACATATTTCCGCAGGTAAACCTTCACGTTTAACTATATTTAGGACTACGAGATATTTGCTTACATTACCTAATGGAAATAAATTTTATTATAATGTTGTGTTTTAACTTTTACTCTACCAGAGTAACAAAAAAAAATGCACAGCAAATAAAATAGATAATTTTTAAATCTCCTGTTACGTCCTAGATTGGTAGTTAGGCTATTGGTCAGCCCATTTAAGAGTAAGTAGTCAGGTGGTAATGAGCAATATTGAACAACAGGCTTAGATATTTTTACAAACTTTCGAGAGGATGATTAATTATAATGAGGCATTGGTTTACTCACGCATATTTATCAGGATTGCCCGAATAGTTTCAAACCGGATTCCATAATCATGTCCTGACCGCAAGGACTGAAGTTAGGTCCGAAACTAGTCGGAAAATCGCGATTTAATAACAGATTTAATGGTTATCCCATCAATAAAATTCGAGCTATCCGCGTTGCGATAAAAACTGGAAAACAGATTAATTATAATAAAGTACAACCCCTAAAAGAAAACGACAGTCCTAAACAAAATTAACTTTCTAATCTAAAGTCGGCATATATTATGAAAACGGCTACCAGGTAACTAAGACAAACAATTTGTTTTAACTGCAATATTAGTTAGTTAGTTTAACTCTCTTGCATTAGTAGATAACAAGGAAGGTAGCGTTTGCTTGTCTAAGTGATTGTTTAGTCACTTAGTCAGACTTGAGAGCGGTGTTAGAGATAAGGGGGCTATTCTGAACACTAATTCTGCATAACGCTTTCTTTATAAGTACATTGTTAATGCAGGCTTATAATATTGGAGTTAGGGGGTTATTCTTAGTGTTGTTGTGTATTGTTTAGCTGAGTGGTTGATGTCACCATGCCAAAGCGACAGCGAGAGACTGCAAGAGGATTTAAATGCTAACTTACGGAGTAAGTAAACGTAAGTAACTAAACGTATGTGATGTGGTTTTGTAATGAGAACACTTTTTATTTTGTATATATCCAGAGAGCAATGTTATTTCTGGAGCTTTAGATTTATTAAAGATTATTAATGAATCGTAAAAGGTTAGAAATGAATTCCACATTGATGTTGATGAACACGATATTTTTGAATATTCGTGCAATCCACAAACAGTCTGCTCCAAAGTTGTTGTTTGCGGATTATGTATCCTGTTTCAATACTTATTGTCATTAGATATGTTCTATTTGTACTATTAATTATCGATACATTAAATCATTTTATTAACTGCGTAAATCAAAATGAATAGATTTGTTGTAGTTTCTCAACAGAATTAACTGACTTTCAATACTCTTTGATCAAGCCAAGGATGACGAAATTTTTGTCAAATCACACCAGTTCCTGAGATTGGCGGGTTGAAACAAACAAACAATGCTTTAGCTTGCTTTGCTATATAAGTTTAGATTTAAGATAGCCAAAACAATATAAACCAGATATAGCCAGAACAATATGAATCAGAAAGATAAGATAAAACGAAATCCTGAAGATAATCAGTTTGTAATTTGCATATTTGAAATTGTTTTATGACAAACTACAGTAGGACTTCGATTAGAAACTTATCTATTAGATTAATATTCACACATTCACGCACGCGTGCTACTCAGAATTACGTATTAAAGCGTATTTCGGCAGAGCTAAAGCAATGATTCGTTTTCATTTGTTTGGCAATAAATGTATCTGACCCCGACTAGATGTAACCCGGTGGATGCCTATACCCAGACCGCGATCGACTGAGTTGATTGGTATTAAATAAGAATAATTAGGCTTTAGTAATGTTTCTATGTTATTTTTTGCATCTTCGAAGGTACGATTTGGGAAAGAATAGTAAAAAGGACCCACAATTATCATTCAAAGCTGGCACAGAACCGTAGAAATTAGCACGAGAAAGGGGAGCCCAATTCCCAGGTGAGAGAGGACAAAGGCTGTGGATAATGATGAAGATATCATCCAACCAACAGTGTACCCTGGATGACATCCAACTATATCAATAGTTAAATAAGAGTTTTCAAAATTGATTGTTGCATATCTTACACGTGGCTAACATTATCGAAACTATGAACGAAACTAATCGTGTTATAGTAATGACGTTACATTGTTATTGCAATTAGAAACACTAATCTATATTTCAACCTATAATAGGCTAGTAAAGATTTTAAAGTGATTTTATTAGTAAATATATCAAAAGTTGAAATTTGGTACAAGTTAACATGTATATGTTTATCCGTTGGATTGCTGAAACAATTGAGAAGTGTTTTTTTCTCTCTCTCTATCTAACGAAAGCACTTGCTGCATATGCTGCACGGATAGCCGACTGATATATGTAGGTCATCACGCCAAACTGCGGACGTATCGTGGGTTCGATCGGCGCTTAAGACAACAATTTGTACGATCATTGATCTTCAATATTTGTGAAATCCCCGAGAAACAAGGATTAAAATACCTAGGACGAGTAATAGTTTATTTATTTTTTCACGTAGATTACCTAACTTTTCACCTTTCTCTAAATAGCATCAACGTAATATCCATATCTAAAACCCAACCGTGGTGGTAGAACTTTTTACCGTAACACAATTTGCGAATTGCAAATTGAACACAAAATTATATACGCGACGTTAAAATCATCACTTTCTAATTGTTGATATCGTTAATGTTCACTGAACCCAAATACATGTTATTAAGGCAAATGATAAAAACTGGTTACCAATAGCAGTTAGCGTGTTAAACGCTATGTTAAACTTTAACTATATAATTCGTAATTACACAAATATTGTGACACTAACTTACAATTTGTTAACAAAGAATATTTCTTAAAGTTACTTCACTGGTTTTATGTTTTCCTGTATCATGTAATTTATTGTAGTTTTTTATATTTATTGTATTAGCTTTTATAATGATTATGGCTGACTTATAAGTGGTTTTAATTTAAACAGTTTAAACGAAGTGTTCTTCAAAGGGATCCATTATTTCTAAAGAGAAACGGAACCATGGAAAATTAAAAAGTTGGCGATTCAATATTATAACTCCACCTAACTCACACCTTATCAATTTCAATTCGATATAATCTATACGAAATCATCATTGATAGACAAAAGTTTACTCAAAGTGATTAAAGTGAAGTTTGCCTTTATAAATGCAAATACGAATAAGACACAGTCTATACTTCACCATAGACTAAGATAAGAAAATCAAATACAAGCAAACGTGTCTGTTAGTTTAACACTAAGAGTACTTCAATCAGTAAACGTCACGAATTCAGAGAAAGTTCGCGAAACTCAACAATTTCGTATAGTTAGCGATCTGAGAAGGTTTCTGAATATAAATAATAGGTATTGAATCGTGGTTAGAAAACGGAACAAGGAGCGAAGACGGAACAATCATAATTGAGTGTTAGATGTAGAAATGTTGGGTTTGGTAATCGATTTGGTGCTGGCGGCGGTAAAAGTCTAGACAAGATCTATTGAGAAAGGTAACTACTCTCGTTACGTTCAATTTATTTGCTTAATAAAGGTAAGGAGGAATTCCGGGGACCGTTTTAGTTTGTAAATAAGAAATTAAGACGCGGAAGAGAGTAAACGGCGTAAATCGATTCTGGATTTCACAAGTGCAACTGAAAAATAACGTTAAATTTTCAATATATGTTCCCTTGTCGCTGGTCTCACATTGACACTATCAATACGTTAAAACTGAACAACTGAACACCAAGCACAAGAAAAAATAATGTAACAATCGTAAAGGAAGACACGGTTGAGCTCAATTCGATAAAGATTCAATGCCATTGCAAACATCTTCCGAATAACAACAATACCTGTGACACCAAAAAAAACATAAGAAAACGAAATAGTAGCACTATAATATTACATAACAACCAAAAACAAGTTAAAATGACAAAAAAAAACGAGTTTAAAATAAACCCACAAAATTTTGGTCCTTCATGTTAACTTCGGTATGAAGGACCAAAAAAACTCGACACCCAAAAGACCAGTATAAACGAGACGAAAATGTAGAATTTGTTTGAACATTACAATACGAAGCAGCAACAAATGCCCGTTGGATATTAGTTTCATACATTCAAGAGTCGAAAACTTCTGAAAACGTTGGATAAATTACGCTGCTAATGAGAAAAGGGATGTATAGATATATAAAATAGTAGTTTTAGATGAGAATGGTAATGATATTAAAGAATCCAGAGAAAAGACAAGTGATTCAAGTTCAATTGAAGAAATCGATACTTGCTTCGTTTTTGATCAAGGATGTGAAGTGATGTAAAAAGAGGATGTCGTTAGTCGTTTGACAATGATAAACAAAATTAAATAGTCCAATAAAACTAATCGTCTAGCGAAACGTTGATAAACAACCGGAATGACAATAATGTCGCAATTTAATCACTTAGATTAACAAACCCAACGAGCCAAAAGGTAACAAACGGAAAATTAAAAAACGTAACAATAAAACAAATTTCAATCTAAAAGTCAAAGCAAAACAAAGATTGTAAATTCAAAACGTCTGCGGAGCATGAATACGTGTAAATTATTTTCCACGTGCGGAAAATCAATGGTAAATGGTAACTCTATTGCAGACGAACGTGAACTAAACGGTCCCGACGGTATTAGTGATGTGGAAGTTGGTTGCCGGCAACCTGGAATCACTGCGGTAGAGATGTGCCAATTTCCTGGTGACCGGATCGAATCAGATTTGAGTGGAAACCCTAACGTTCGTGATACGATATGTCTGGACGAAATGTTTGGGGGTTTTAGTAGATAGGTTGATGGATTTTGGATTTAAAGTCGGAGTGAGGGAGAAACGACACTTTTAAAAGTCATTCTTTTACTCAGTATCCCATCATTCAGAATAAAAACTAGTTTTTATTTTATTTTAAAATTCCACATCAAGAGCATTTACTCAATAATGTAACCTTGTTAATGTTTCAAAAGTGTCCCAAACTTTACTAGTAACCTAATCTTTAAAACAACTCAATACCTGATTCATAAACATGAGCCATCAAGAAACCATAACCAGCTTGAACACGCACCTAATCTTCTATTCCACGAGAAACGCTTTTACAGTACCTAACAGCTTTTCCCACATTCCAATAGAAATATAATAAATAGGAAATAGAAATAACCAGTACACATGCAACATTGAACACAACCTCGTTTCAGAAACTGTTACTGCAACATTAAATGTTATAAAATTGTTGTACCTGAATCTCATGTTAAATGCAATGTGAAATTCATTTTGGACGAGAAATATGTTGTGCTTTTGTTAATTAAATTGCACGGCTTTTGTTCAACTCTATTGGATTTAGTTGAAATTTTGGTATGAATTGGACAAATGGGCTAAAAAGTAAATAACCTAATTTGACAGTTGAACAACGATTTCATAATTTTGTTTTGGTAGAGGTCGTTTTTAGTAAACATGAGTCGTTTCTTTAACGTAAGTAATAAGTTCACACAGTTCTCTTTATCAAAAACTAGTTGCCTCGATTAAAGTAATTGTAACTTCATCGTCACATCCGTTAATGAAGTCAACGTACGAATTATGTATTTTTTTCGTCGTGTTGCTAAAGTAGGTATTTGTAGTGCTAACAATTACTTTTTCTTACTTGGAAATATGCCTTAAGGAGTCAAGTTCCCATCTCATCTCAATTATAAGAACAATCTTGAAAATCAACAATCAACTTCATTATTCGTAGAAGTATCTCGTCTGCTTCCGAAAGTCAACAAACAAACAACTATTTAATCATACAGCGAAACGGTACAGAGCATTTTGCGGAGAACAAATATTTCTTAAATAACAAGCGGCTAATTACATTCAGCATCGGTCTTCAAGTAGGGCAAAATAGGTTCTTGGCGTTCGTGTCCTATTTGTTTAGACACGATGACAAACAACTTCGAAAGAATACTTGACGCACCACAATATTATGAAAGACTCGACATCACAATGGACACTCCAAAAATCAAGTATAAAACATCTGAACGACTAACTTTACGGTCCTTTTACAATAAAAACTAAGTGTTTCCTAAAGATTTTCCATTCAGTAGCGTTCCGGCACAATGTTAAGAGTCGTAATTTTTTATTGTACGTTTAATTTTCGCGATAAAGCCTGCCAATTAGTCCGACAGGCTCTCTTGTTGCTGGCGCCGTGCCAGAGTACAGCCTCGTGTAACTATCCCTGAAGTTACTTCCGATAGAGCTTACTCGGAGATTTTGTGTTGGCAACATGCGTGTCGTCTCAATATCATTTTTTCGGAACGTGTATCTTTTGGCAAATTAGGTTTTTTGCCTGTCA
This sequence comes from Trichoplusia ni, assembly GCF_003590095.1. Taxonomy (NCBI): domain Eukaryota; kingdom Metazoa; phylum Arthropoda; class Insecta; order Lepidoptera; family Noctuidae; genus Trichoplusia; species Trichoplusia ni. Next base: position 270,048 of record NW_020800318.1, read on the forward strand.
ACTCAAGGTAAACGGATAGTTACAAAAAAAAAGAAGATAATTTGAAATTAAACCACGAGTCGAAGGAACAATGAACAAAGCGTTTTAGGTAACAAATTACAAAACTCATTAGTTCGTAAATTGTTTTCCTAAAACATTTTTGAACTAGTACAATTGCTGGAGCACTAAGTATCTCAAGTGCAGTTTATTTGTCAAATGGAGCACGACATCCCCATTGTCGCCGTGGGGGAGCCGGGACGAGCCGGGGGGGTTGGGAGATCGTCTATTCAGTTGCACCGACTTGATTAATACGCCTGAATGCGCGCGCTCGTTGCAGAAACGACCCAGTTTCTGGGCCCAGCGAAAAATTGTAGGTTATTAGACTGGGCAATGCCTATGCCTGCGAGAGGCCGAGATTGCGCGGTTTAAAAACAAAATGGGAGCTGTTGCTTTCATCATCCGCTATTTAACTGCGCACAATACAGCGAGTGTGAATTTTAAAATCCTCCGTAATTGTTCTTGCTGTCTAAACATTCATTTGCATTTTTGGAATATAAAAAATATTGGCTCGCCATTTCGGAGTAAGCACTTGACATAAGGTTTGGACGTATTTTGTAAGTTATTACGGCAATTGTAGCGCCGCCTGGTTACGTGGAGACCTTGAAATTTGCTTTTGTATGCAAACCGGGTTGAGAACAAATGAACGAAGTTAATTATTATAAGTACCTAATAAATGAATATTAATAACAGCTGTACGTTAGATTCTGAAAGAAAAAATATTTATGAGCTCAAGTTATAGCACGTAAATCGTTTTTATTGCAAGCCTTGATATGTCTTGGATTGGATATTTTTTTTAGTATCTGAAGTAAGAATCCCAAAACAGCAGTGTCAGTGTCCGTTGGCATTTGTCCAGAATCCCAGTTGAACTAAGCCTTAGGGAAGGGGCCTGTAGTGTCAAAGTGGTTTTACATTACTAGATCACGACAGGCAATGTAGGTCATATTGGAGCTGAAGTCTACACATTATTATTTCAAACTGCGCTGGATGTTTCTCTTTGACAGCATTTCCCGGGGATTTTGTGGTAAGCCGTTAAGGAGTGAAAACGAGCAGTATTTTAGCCTCAAGTATTAATCCAGGAAACTGAGTGTTTATACTGCATCCAAAGACATGACTAGCGGATATTATTCAAGACTGCGATCAAAAGTGTATGTTGCTAAATGTGAGATATAATTTTACTTTCAGCAATATACGGACTTTTTATAGCATGATTATAGAGTAATTATAGGAACCATCATGGAATTGCTGTTCAATTGTTTCTTTTCCAATTTTGTGGCATACAAATTTGAAGTTAATATTTATAGCAATAAGATACATAACTGTTATACATTCTCTGTTCGTTTCACGGTGGATTATGATGGCGCACTTATATTTGCACTGTCATTTTCTAAGTACATAATGCAGCACGGTGCTCATGACATAAATACCTTTCGCTATTTAGAAACGGTTGCTTTTTATTTCGTTCATAGAGGATGCATTAAAATGGTACAACTTGTAAGCTGTTGAAACTCGTGATGCTTTTGGCTTGATTGTTTGTTATTGATTACTGTGATATATAGGGGATGTTGTGGCGTAACATAGGGGTGGTCCATATCTAGCAGCGGGCCGCGATAGGCGAGTTGATTGTTTGAGTGATGGACATATATTATAGCATCATAAAACAAATTGTATTTTAATTATCGCCATTAGACTAGAACTCTGAAGAACTGGATTTCTAAGACAATTTCGGAACACATCCTTGTAAGTGTTTTATTAATTTTCGTACTATAAAAATGTATGCGTTGTGACAGAAGTTATTAAAAAAGTTTTATGTATCACTAATTAACAGTTTCGATTTCTTCGTATAATAATTACAGTGGAAGTTATAATGAAACGGATAAAGTTATGGAAACATCCACGGCTCATAAAAACCGGGAAATTGCAATTTCGTTTCCTTTGACGCGTTTCTGCTAAAGTTTTGAAGTCTGGGGTTTAATTAAAGTTGAAAGTATACGCCGGAGAGGTAACACTGTCACTGAGATATTTATAATATTTTTAATAAGTTTCAGATATAAGTTTGTAATTTTCATTAAAACTATGAGCAGATGCCAAAGGCTTTGCTAGATAAAGGACTAACCCTGATCGCAAAAAAGGAGTATACCTTGCGTTTTGCTCTAATTGTTTGCCAAAATTTTAGCAAAACGGAAGGCATACTTATTATTTCATCATCATCAGCTTTGAATAACCCACAGATGGGCGTACGTCTGTCTTTATTTCTGCCATTCCCTTTAGTTTCAACGTTAGTACGTTTTAAAAAGTCTATTTCATAGAGCAATAAAATAAACACTTAAATAATATAATCGTAGCCTATAACTATTAAAACATATACTTCGTCACTTAACCTCAAAACATAATCCTTATGCTAAGGAGTATAAGGTTAACGGTTCACTTTGATAAGTATCATATGATGGCAAACTTACCCGTACCCAGGCCTCTGACAGAACCAAGACCTGGTAAGCTTCGCAGCTTCGAGCAAAACGCCGCCAATGTCACCGATCCTCATGCCAGAGCAGGTGCAGCAGCCATCACCCTCTCCATCACCCACTAACTCGACTCGCGACTCCGACTTCGCCACTTTGGACATCAAACGCACATACACCCACAAGTCTTACCAACAAAACTTCATTCACAATTTTATCACTTCCATCAGTCGTATTCAGGATCGAGTTCAGTTGTAGCTTCGGTTAAACATTTATCACAATGTCACTTTATCGTTCACTTGTAACAAATGTTACGAATGGATCTATAATATTAAAACGTTAATTACAGCCATCGTCACGTCGAAGTCATAACTCGATATTGCGAGTAATAAACGGGATTGTATTCGCAATGAGACTCGATACAAACGATCAAATAATCTGGAAACCATTCGCGGTAATGACATGGAGTAATGAATTAACATTTTGGTTTGAAGAGCGTATTGATTGACGTAATATAATGACTATTGAGTGTATTGAATCATCAGAATCAGTATTCACAACGTGATTAAAGATAATGAAATTTTCCAACGAACTTGTTTCATCGGGACAACTTACTAAGAATAAAAAAAAATGCTGGTCAAGACCTAATAAATTCATTTTAAATTCTTAAAAAAATATGGTCACTTATCAAATTTACGACTGCACAAATCGTTGTCTAACCTCGATTTATTAGCTCGATTATAGCAGCAACAAAAAAATCACGTGTGAAAAATTAGGTCTGTGACAAACAAACGGACAGAAAACGGAGCCCGTTTTTACCCTCTGAGAATGAAACCCTAAAAACATCAGAACATTTAGTTCTGATGACTCATAAAAACAGAGATAGACAAACCCGAAACGAAAGCTATCCTACACGAGACCAGGATAAAAGAAAACAACAACAACCCATCAGGAATATAGACAAGCAAAAAAAAAAAAAAACAAAAATCAAAGTCATACTTTCATTTCGAATCTCCATAGAGCAAATATGACTGGCACGAAACACTGACCGACTTCGTCACGTGGATATCGAAAGATGTTTTCACTATTCTAGATAAAGTTAATATATGCAAAGTACACGACCATTATATCTTATGATATCCACTCTCTCCGTCATACATTCAAATACATTTTATTAAATTCCCATTTTATAAATGTTATTCTAATCACTATGAATCTCATGCCTATTTAATGCAACTTTCTATGAAGATATTATCAAGAATTATTTAAAGTAGATATTTAATGTCGCAATCCTGGTTAGGTAGAGGGTTTTCAAACAGAATTGTTTTACCTTCGAAAGAAATTCTACAGAAAGAGGAAAAAAGGGAAAAAAATGCAAATTAGAGTATTGTGGGACTGTCGGAGACTTAAAGGAGTTGGAAAAGGTATTTCGTACAGGTAAAGGTGTGGATAAAATTACTGATATCGGTAATTTAGATAAAGAAAGTCCCGGATTAATTTGCTTTGTCGGGATTTCAGGTATTCTTCCAAAAACGTGGTAGAACTCTTATTTTATTCTGCAGATTCCAATCTGTTTGGTACTGAGTACTCATTTAGATGCGAATAACAAATTTGCTGAACGGATTTTGTTTCACAATTTAGTTTTGGTTTTGAAGTCAGACCGACATCTTCGGTAGTGTGGTTTGTAATAATTGAGATCTCTCTTGTTTTTTGTAAACCTATTTGTCTTGTGGTTACCGTGTGGTCAATACCTCCTGGGAATTTGCTATTATAGTTTCCTTAGCAACAACGTTCAAGCTCAAACAACCAATTTGAAAAATGAGAAAAAATTGGGGAAAAGGATAGTTCGAGTTAAGAGTTTTTGCTTCCACTAAAATACGAAAAAGTAAATACATAATAAGTAACGACCAACCTTTATAAGATGAACAAAAAACTGTTTGTGGACTAGTTATTATCACAGCATTTCAGTTAATATTTACCATACATACTAAATGGTAGTAGGTATGGTAAATATTAACTGAAATGGATCACATTATACATTTCCTAGTTTCTAATCCTTTGCAAACATTATATGAGATGCTTTCAGATGCCCATTTAAATGATGATAAATGTCTAAGATTAGGATTAGAGACTTGGTTGAAGTCATCGGGTTTTGTTAATGCTTTATGAGCAATACGTGTTTAAGCAATGGTAGAGTTATGCAAATAATAAAGACCTTTTTTAAATGACACACAATTTTCGTTGCAGAATCATAAGGAAAATGTAATGGTTATTTACTCGATGACCTCTGAGTTAGTATCGATGTTTCTGCTCACGGTAACGAGTTTGGAAATGTCGTGCTTAAGAAGAAACGCATCCAATAAAATTGTTCAGAAAAAAAAAAACGTAAACGGTTGCATTTTAGAATCCCGTTCAAGTCTGCTATCACCTCGTAAACACCAAGATCACAGCTGCGAGACCAGTTACGAGACTCCGTAGTTTTCTAAGAACAATTAAATGACAGACAACAGAGTGGAAATAATTACTGAATACATAATAATAGTACACGTGTCTAAAGACTGAATAGGAAGACAACACAAGGTCATTGTCGTATCGTGTCACTTTAATTTTAAAAGAAAATCTCACTTTTATCATCTTTTTTGTATCCATATAATGTAATTTATTTAACTAAATAAGACGAAACATTAATTGAAGTAGTTTTAATTATATATCTCGCAAACAATAAAGTTATTGAAGAGTGTGCAAAGGATGTCATTCTACTAATTCCATTACACAACTTATGACGAAAACTAGCAAATTCCTAATTTGTTTTTCCAGAATCAGATATCGTTGAACTAGATTCAGACAATAGAACCTACATCGTAAACACAAATAAGACAAGAGAGTTCGTTGAACGTCTCAGAGAATCAATTGATCCCCAAAATGATGGGCGTACATTACAATGTAATACCAACGTCTCCGGGACGAACAAACACAATTTCTCTTTACCAAAGAAAAAGTTACGAATAGGAGAGGCACTGAATAAATATACCGTTCATTATAGTAGGAAATAATAATATATCATTACCTTTAGGGCGTAGATGTTGGATTGGGGCCAAGTTAATGTTTCTTTTCTCCAAGTTTCAATATTTATAGTTAATAAGTTTTAATATTTATTGTATACGGCGTGTTATATTTGTTTAGACTTTCGTATAGCTAAGTCTATATTTACAAGAAAACAAATCCAAACAAAATCAGGACAGCAACAGATCTTCCTTTCTGACAACTATCTCCATTACACTTAAAATTCGCACAACTAATGGTAGAATCTTGTGAAAAAAAAATGTGTTTACATTCTCAGACCGATGTTTTTAGTTCCCAAAACAGGCGTAAAGAGTATCATTACATAGCTATAAAACAAGATGTATAGGCACGTGTTATGTGAACTCACCGACGCGTGAATCGGAATGATCACGATAGCTCGTGTCGTTGGCGAAATTTAAAAGGGAAACATAGTCTCTGTTTATTTATGTTGCTCTCATTTTTCGTCCAAAAAAGAATTCTGTTGAACGAAAACTATGATTTTTTGTATTTAGGTTTACATTTTGAATTTACCATTTACATGAAATGGAAACTTATGTAGTGTAATAATGTTAAAATGATTACGAGCTGTTGGTGTTAAGTTAATAACCTCATTAACTTTCACAACGCTTCTTTTATCCACTTGTATATTTTAAATATCATTTAATGCTTCTAATAAATCTTTACTTACAATAGTCGATAAATAATTACTTTGCAGTAAATCAGCTATAATAAAATTCGGGGACCCTCACGCTAACTTTAAATCTTTCTGATTATTTCAAAACAAAGTTCTGTAAACAGTAATCCATCTTTCGACGCGGCTAATCCAAGCAATTTCCATCACCTAATTTAGGACCCCACAACAGAAACAGGAAAACTAAAATGAGGGTAATGTTTTACGCTTCGGTATGTACACAAACGTATTTTACCGCCTTCCTAAACGGTTGAAACGATTTAGACAAATGGGGTATTATTGGATCCAGCTTAACATTCACAGCCTCACTCACTGAAATGCTTTCGAAATCAAATAAGGTGGAAAAGTAAAACAAGCGTTTTGTGAGCTGTTGCAAGTCGCTTTGGATGTACAACGTTCGATTTGGCAATACATTTTGAAACTGCTCAACTTTCGAGTCTTTGTAAACTTAGTTTGAATGCAGTTCAGGGTATAAATTACGAGATGAGTAAACAACCTTATTACCAACTACCTGTACAATATACCCGAAGAATGTTTGATATAATCTTGTAACAACCAAATAGGGCACACAGGCCTCTCGATAATATTAACTACCACCAATTTAGCCAAACCTCAAACCTTTATTGCCCACATTTCCAACAAACTAGGCCTCAACAAATCGAGGGCATCCAAAATTCGTCACAGACAGTAACCACAATTACCCAAATCAAATGTGCACAGCAATATACTGGCTCGAAACACTCGCTACCCATAAAATGGATCGTATATTTCCACGGCGTCTTGTTATGGGGCAAATTACTTTTATCACACAATCTAATTTGCACTGTATGCCTCAAATTGTAAATACTAGATTGGTAAAGCAGATAGGAGCGTTTAGTTTGAGACATGTATAGCTCTGGACAGATCTACTTGAGATTGGAATTGTTTAACCTCAATAGCCATTCCTTGCGACTGTTTAATGTTATTGATCGGTTTCTTAGTGCTGTCATTTAGTGTAATGTCGACACAATTTGTGTTTTATGCGGCTGTTACCTGATGATCACCTCAATTTAATTTAGTCTCCCCAAACGATATGACCCATCCCCTGATCTTTGAACATTTAAAATTAGTCCACGAATATACGTGATTTACAATTCCATTTCTCATTGAGGCTTTATAGAAGTTCTAGAGAAAACGAATGCATCAATTGGATACGGCTACGCAACACTTTAGAAAAGAAACAGGCCACAAAAAAGTAATAAAACAAAATCGCGTGTCAATTACCTCAGTGATTAAGTAAGGTAATTTGTTCGAAACAAGAATCGGGTCGAAATGAGCCGAGTGAAACAGGGAAGTGTTGCAAGGCCATTGGATTATGTCAATTGTTAAATCAGCTGATCGTTAAGCATTATTTTTTCGATCTAGTACGGTTTTGATCATGTGCGGCTGGATCGAAGCGAGATTGTGAGGAAGTCAGGGTTAAATTAAGTACTAGCGAGCGCTGCCCGATAAGATTACGTTTTTGTTGCAATGTTTTTGTTTAATTAACGCTACGTTGTTTTTGTAATAAAATATTGAGGTCTTACTAAAGCTAGCTAATAGCTAAGTATGTCGATAAACGCGGATTGGAGAACGGAGTAGGCCATGATTTTATTTATAACAAATATGATCGAGACACATCTAGGTGCGTAAACCTGTCAAGACAAATGACTAAAGATTCACTGATTAACAGGACTAATCACAAACAATTTATTGTTGGAAATTTACAGATCACACCAAGAAACGGACAGTAAAATGATGTAAATGACATTCAATAAACCTTTCCACTATTATCAGTCATTCGACAAGAACTGAATAAAAGATATGATATAGGTATAAGCATTATAACGGATAAGAAGATCAACAACGAATATAATAAAACAGAAAGTGTAATACAAATCGCTGTAGAAAGTCAAGACATTTGCGAATATGATACGAGTCTAGATGATGCTGGTCTCATACGAATTGATGAACATCAAAATATTAAATAGCAATCAAGAATACATCTAAAATATTACAATACCAATAACAGTTAAAGAAAGCTTAAAGATGCAGTTTCTCTCAATGTAAGACGATCCCGCCAATATCGGAGTCGAAACGATGAAACCACAAGAAATAAAACAGAAGCAGTACTTTACGATTGGAATTTGAAATTCACACAATTTTTATCAATGTTGATACACACAACACTGGGTCTTCCCACGGTTAATTTTACAAAGCACTAGTAAATTTTTATGATAATATCACGAGCACTATTTTGACGTATCACTGAAAGGTTAAGTGTACTAAAGGCTAGCTCAGCCTTACCTAGTAATCAAGGTTTATTTCGTTTTGGATTAAGTTGTAAGCGTAAAAAATCTAGTTGATATGCCGTGAAAATTACAAGTTTTTTGCTGGAATTATTGGAAGTCATTTCGTGAATTTCACGTAGGTGAGCAAGATTTGGAGACACTTTTGGTTTTTTTTTTTGATTATTCACCGGAGGAATGGATGCACAACACATACACTAATTCTGATCTATACGCAGTGAAAGCGGGCAGACTGTGACACTTCGCTAGAAGGTCAGACTCTACAGTATAAAGTTGGCAATAGTCAAAATGACGTCACCCATGGGAATATTAGGGGTGGGGAATACAGCATAGACAAGATAGAACTTCAAGTATTTTCAAAGAGAAAAACGCTATCGCTTATTATTTAAAATCTGTTCGCTTATGTCACATTGAAATGTAATCAGGCAGCGATACTGGCCGAAGCGGAGATGTCGCCGCCTTACACAAGCCTATTACAGTACCAGGTAGAAACAAATCAAACCCAATCGATACGGTAGTAAGAATCAAAATCCAATAACACAACTGGACTGAGTAACTGGACAAGTTTAAGCAATACGCAAACCAAATGTAACCATTAATAAATATTATTTTACAGTGACAGTTACTAAAACTGTGAATGATATTCAAATCTATGTTCAAGGCAATAAGTATCAAATTTGCATATTAATATTGTGTGTACAATTTTATTTTCAGACTTAAACACTAGATTTAATGTTTTAATTTCGCTTAATCGTGGAGCTACGTTCTCGGCGCGTTTAATTGAAATCCTACTGCCTATCCATACAGCTTTTAAAGTGTGATTTAATTAAAATTTTAATTATTCAGAACTTATCCGCGGATTATTTTGTAGTGCGTCGACTGTAGGAAGTGTATATCTGAACACTATAAATGAAGCCTTTGGCGAAAAAATAAAAACATCCAGATCAAAATTGTTAGGTTAGGTTATCAGTAGGTACTTGGGATCGAAAATGCCCAATACTTTTAAGAGAAAATTCAGAGCTTTAACTAAGGAAAATAAAGACTTAGTGCCTCGACAGCTCTTAGTGCCATTTAATCAAATCCCAGTGCTCATCTTCATTACGCAATCACTCACTTGGCTCCAAGGGTGGAAAAGGGTTGGCTTTCCATCTACACGACACAGAATTGCTCTTAACCCAACCCTACTTAGACAAAAAATAATTTATATAACATATGTAACTGGTTTTGGACGAAACTAGTCATTTTTAAGAAAATGGAGTAATAAAAATTAATGTATTCAACCGGACTTAGGTGCTTTGGGTTTTAAGTTAGGTATGATTTTGTTGTTTATTTATATTGATTGCATAATGATGTTTGTTGTTATTAAGAGTTCTTGCTGCAGACAATTTTGTAAAAAGCCTTCTTTTCAATACTATCATTTATTTCAGTACCTACTGCATCAGTAATCTCTCGTTATGATTGTTTATTGACTGAAACTCACGTTTTCCCGATTTTTGCTGTAACTTGATGACATTTTGATCCTCTTCGACAGTAAATTGAACACCAAAGGCAAACGAGTTTATTTTTAATCAGTCCAATGTATTCTGCGGTTGTGTGAATGAGTTAAATTAGTCAGGCAAACGAACACTTCAGCTTTATCCTTCTAATCAGAGATGAGTTTTGAGATAACAGATCCAAAACCAAATATTCTGAAATATCAATTTGCTTCATTCTACTTAATAAGATTTTCCTTAATGAACACCACCTTGCACTAACGTAGACCTTAACATAATTACCAGAGCAATAAAAGGCGAACAGATATCAGACCTCAAGCATGAACTGAATCGCAATCAAAGCATTTCATCATGCAATATATCAAGATTCATATCTCGTTACATGACATGCAACTTGACACTTTAACTAAACAGGTTAAGGTGTATTATTACATGACAACGGTTCGTCGCACAGGGGCCTGTAGTGATGTATTTATTATTATCGATTGAAATCACTCGAGTGTGAATTTTGTCTGAATTACATGTACTTTTTTATTAATCATAAGAACACCGACAAACGACGAAATTGTAATCTGCAATGGGAAACCTGCAGTGAGTTAGCGTGGTGATCAATGCTGAAATCTTTCTTTTCTTTCACCAGAAAGAGGCATTCCCCTCATTAGGAGGCTGTTACGGTATTAACGGGAATTGGTTATAAATAATCATAATAAGCAATCCGTTTCGAAACGTTAGATGTAATGAATAATCAATTAAAAACATCAACATGAATGTACCGCTTGCTGTTAATCCGTTAAGTGGATTTAACTAGAATTCACTGCCATAAATATGAAGAGTTCTACTAAATATTGACCAATATATAATTTTTTTTGAAATCATCACGTCTAAGTACGAAACTTAAAAGACGCTGAATAAATAGTAATCAATTTATGTTTTGGGCTCTATTGAAGTGTGTAAAAAAAAAAGAATGGATATTTTTTTTTACTTTTTATACTATTAGAAGACGAGAAATAAAACAGCATTTAAACTTAATGTGAACATTAAGCATAAACTAATGTCCATCAAGTCGGTATACTTGAATAGATTAGCACTTAAATATTCACGATGTGATACGCGGAACTAAGGATGTCTTTCGTACGTTTCCGCACTTTTATTATTAAACTCCGTTGCATAACATTTGAGAGCAACCCATTAACCTACTCAAAATGATGTGGAACATAATAATTTCCCACTCGATTAGAAACAAAATACAGTCACATCACTAATTGGTATTTATTTGCACAGATTGTCAGTAATAATCGTTCATACGTGTCGCGGAGTTAATTGTAATCGAATTTACACCTTATTTAGTACACGGTAAGTTAGTTTGTTCAATAATGTTGTTGGGAAACTAAGTTAAGTTTCAAGGTTTCGAGGTGTTTGCCAATGGCGGTAGCATTTGAATCTGCAAACAATACAGTTCTGTTGTACAGTTTGTTGTTTTCAAATATGATTTTACGATATTCTCATATTAAGTAATGTAAGTTAGTACGCTTTTAAACACAATTTAATTTTCCATCCTGTTGATAACTAGAATAGAATAGAATTAAATAGAATTGCTCAAAAATCTCGGATACACGGAACTGTTTTGTGTAAGAGTTAATTTTGGAATGGATAACACGTAAAAAAGATTATATTCTAGAAATCTAGACTTACCAACGCCAAATATAGTAAAACATCACCCAAAGAAAGTTCACTTCTAGATGCACTTATAGACAATATAAATAGTATTAATATATTACTATATCAAGAGACAATTCTTCAGTAAAACAGTAACTAGAACAATAACTCAACAATAAGTACTGAGTAACTGTGATTTTACGAGTTCCTGGGAATATTAAAATAGTTTTATTTCCAGTTATTTATAACAAACATTAAGTTGATGTGTTAGCAATGAACTCTCGGTGAGAGTAATTAATTTTATCAATGAGTTAATGTGTTTTTGTGGGATGTGCATTAATTTTATGAATTATAATTTAAACGCGACAACTAATTATTGTGGGCGTTTCTAGAATATCTATTGGACTGGCTAGATATCTAGGCTAGATTTTTTTAAGGTCTAACGAAATGAATGCTGCTAATTTTTGTGTGAGCTTTTTTAAGTCTTCATTCTTGCTGTTCATGTCTTAAAATTTTAGAGGCATTTTATAAACAAAAATATTATAGCTAATATATTACTTTTGAATTGTTACATTTCAATTTAAATCTAAAATTTATTTTAATATTAGGTAACAATCCCTTCACAAACATGAATCACATTATATCTTCACGAAAGTTAATGTAAAAATACAATTTATTTTATAATTAAATAAAAACGGTTGCAATTAACGTATTAAAATCAAATTAAACCTAAATTGCGCAAACTACACAAAGCATTGTATACAAAAAAACTATGGGAGAATCAAAATCACGTCTCAACGTAACGAATCAGTAACAAAAATCTTTATAAGAAACACTTCTTCTTATGCTCTTCCCCCCGGACCTCGGTAACGAGTAGACGTGTGTCAGATTTACGCAGTTTAAATTAAATATTTAAATAAAATATTATAAAATTAAGTTCAAAAATATAGAAAAAGTACTAGGAGTGCACAAACCACGAAGAGTTCACTGTCAAGCGGTGCACCGCAATATCCAGGGAAGCCCCTCCTACGGGTGAGCGAGACAAATATACTTTTACCATTGAATGAATTCCAATCACAAAGTACCAGGACAACAGACGCAAGAAGTATTATTTCTACAAAAAACAGAATTGTAAGAAGCACAATTTCAATATACATGTTAAGTGTCATCGTGGCTGAGTGGTATATTGTACTTACTTGCATGTAAGAATCTCTTGTTCGATCCCGGTCACCAACTGATCTTTTTGGATTTATAAAAGTAATATTTCGCTTCGCTCTCCCCTGCATAACCGTATCGTGTAAATGTATAGAAGACAGCACGCATTAAATTATAATTAATAATTATTATATTCCACTTTTTAAGCAATAATTATGAACAGCTCTATGTCTGAGGACGGAAATGTCACTGAAAAGTGTATTGATGTCACTCCTCCGAATTATATTGCTATGCGTAGTAAAAGAGTGAGGGAAGAAAATTTACCCGCAGAGTTTAATAAATTTAAGCAAGAAATGAAGGAGCTATTTGAGGCCTTTATAGAAACTCAGCGTGACGAACTCAAGAATATCAACGCCAGTTTAAAGGACATTAATCTAACAAATTTCAAGATAGAAACTGCCATTTCGAATTTGTCAATGCAAAATGAAGAACTTAAAGAGAAGTTAGTTCAGTTAGAACTTCAAACAAAAAAAGACAAAGACCATATTATCATTTTGGAGGATAAAATCGAAGAACTTGAGCGTGGCATGCGTAAGAATAATATTGAAATAAAAAATGTCCCGAGGAAAACACAAGAAACGAGGGAAGATTTAATAAATATGGTTCTTTACTTTTCTAAAACTATTAATCTTGATATGAGCAAGCGAGACATTTCAGACATTTTTAGATCACAAGGGAAAAAAGAGGGTAAAAACCCTCCTGTTATAGTAAACCTAGGCTCTATGATCTTAAAACAAGATTTTTTAAAGAAAACTAAATCTTATAATATGAAGAACAAGACCAAAATACAGGCAAAACATCTGGGTTTCGTGACTGGCGAGGACGTACCTGTATTCATTTCAGAGCAGTTAACTCCGAAAAATGCCCGTCTATTTTTCTTAGCCAGAGATCTGGCAAAATCCAAACAGTATAAATACTGCTGGACGTCTTTCGGCAGAGTGCTGATAAGAAAGGATGATAACGCAAGTGTCGTTCTTGTTAGGAGCGAGGCTCAGGTGCATAGCCTGATGCAAAGTATCTGACTAAAATCTATAAGTTTCTTTATGTCTAGTAATCTGCTTTTTATAAATCTATTGTTCTTTCTTGTGCTTTATAAGCTCGATACAGAAAGTTACTTGAACAGTTTCTTTACTAGGATATTTTTGTATGAGACTTTTCACACAAAAAACTATCTAATATATACACAATCACACTTAATTTGTACTAAATACCCAACCCACAACTTCTGCATGGACACTTTTTGTCCTCAATACACATATCAAAATACACACATACAAAATGAACACGCGCGCCTATACGAGTATTACTGTCTTATTTTATTGATAAAAGCCGATAACTGTATTCTAAAACATTTGACTGTAGAGATACCCCTAATAGCGTTTTTACTTATGTATGGATAGTCTGATAACCTTGGGCGAGTTGGACAGTGTGGAAATTGCCAAGTCAGAATTAATTGACGTCACTAACATTCCTGGCGAGGTGCGAAATTCTGGAATGAAGATTTTAACGCAGAATATAAGAAGTGTATACCGTAATTTTGACGACCTGCAAATCAATCTGCAACAAATTGCTTTGGACCTCGATATACTGCTGCTCACTGAATGTAGACTCTCAAATACGAAAATTTTACCATTGCTCCCCAATTATACATCGTACTGCACTTCAAATCATCTAAACCAAAACGATGGCGTCGTAGCGTATGTTAAAAATAACCATTTGCCCATAATAACAGAATTAAATATAGTACATGCCTCAGCTTTACAAATAGTTTTCTCGGGTTTTACTATAATAGGAATTTATCGTTCGCCATCCAATAACTCTGCCGAAAATTTTATCAACTCAGTTAACAGTCATCTGGAAGCATGTGGTTCTCATAAAAATATAGTGGTGATTGGTGACATTAATATAAACATAATTGAAAAACCTACAGAAACACCACAAAAAAGATCCAATAGGCTTAACTATCTGAATATGCTATCTGTACATGGTTTACTTCCGGGACACTGTCTCCCTACAAGAGAGGAGAACTGTCTCGATCATATCATGATTAGACTTGATAAAACTAGATACTCAGCCTTCGTGTCTGTACTAAATACGACCATAACAGACCATGCCATGGTAGTCCTCGGTGTAACCAATTTACATACTATAAGAAAAACAACACGTAAAACTGTGACTGTAACAGACTATGAAAGCGCTCGAAATACCCTTTGCAACATAGACATTGCCCTCTTTGATACATATAAACTCCCAGATACTTTTGCCATAAAACTAATGGAAGTGATAAAATCATCACTCCTCGAAAACACAAAAATCAAATTGGTTTCCTGTAATAAGAAAACTAAAAAACCCTGGATCACAGCGGGTGCACTAAAATGTATTAGGCTAAGAAACAAAATGCACCACCAAACAAGAATTGACTGTTTTAATTTAATCCTGGTAATAACCTACAAACGATTCCGAAACTTCTGTTCTAATCTAATCAAAAAACTCAAAAAACAGTATCATAAAAAACAAATAGAGGAATCATCCAAAAACCCGAGAAAACTGTGGACTAAAATAAATGAGATAACGCAGTTCAGGACACCTAAAAACTCAAACGCTCACTTACTTAACGTAGCACCGCAACCACAGGACTCTTTAAACCGAATTAATACGTTTTTTAGAACAATAGGTAAACAACTAGCCGATCGCATTGGCACCCAAGGCCAGGTGGATATACCGGCAACCACAAACAGTTACACTTTTTCTAATTCATTTGTTCTAGAGGATACTGACCCATTGGAAGTGAGTAGTATCCTTATGAGTCTAGACTCAAAGAGTGCACCTGGCTGGGATGGGATCCCCACTACATTTCTAAAATTATCACGGGATGTAGTGGTCCCACTGATATGCCGACTGGCTAACCTCTGCTTTAAAACAGGAACTTTCCCTAAAATTTTTAAACGTTCAGTGATCACACCAGTGTATAAGGGTGGGGACGTAAACGACATAAACAATTACAGGCCTATTGCGGTACTACCATGTATATCTAAAATACTAGAGAAGCTATTAAACAAAAGACTAATCAGCTATTTGCAGAAATATAAAATCATATCAGATTCACAATTCGGGTTCAGACAAGGGCTCTCAACACAAGACGCTATAAAAGCCCTAACATCTGAAATTATTGACAAGGTAGATAAAGGTCAAAAGGTTCTAACAGTGTTTATAGACATAAAAAAAGCCTTTGATACCGTTTCCGTCCCTATCCTTGTACGTAGGCTTGAAAGCATAGGTATAAGAGGCACAGCTCTCAACTTATTCGAGAGCTACCTCCAAAATAGATCACAAATGGTAAAAATTGATAATTTAAACAGTGACTTAGGAGAAATTGAGTATGGCGTTCCACAAGGGAGTGTGCTCGGCCCAACACTCTTTTTGATTTATATTAATAGCTTATGTAATTTAAAAAGCAACGGTGGCCGAATTTTCTCTTACGCAGACGATACCGCAGTTGTTTATTCGGGAATTACATGGAGTCACGTAAGAATTGCTTCTGAAAACGGTCTTGCAGAAATAGCAAAATGGCTCACAGAAAATCTTTTAAGTCTAAACACCAACAAAACTAAATTTATTTGCTTTTCTGCAGACCAGAGAACACAACCAGATATAGGATTTGGGGTCACAATTCATGTTTGTAATAGGAGTGTCTTGAACTGTGACTGTCAGGCTATAGAAAAGGTAAGCTATACAAAATATCTAGGTATTATAATTGACCAAAGATTGTCTTGGCACTCTCACCTAGAAATTCTAATGAAAAGAATCAGAAAGTTTATCTGGATATTTAAAACACTACGCCATTTAATGACTGCACAGCTTTTAAATAGAATATACGTTTCTCTGGTTCAGTCAGTAATTGCTTACTGCATTCCAGTATGGGGAGGAGCCTCCAAGATGAAGGTCCTTGATCTTGAGAGGGCGCAGCGTTCATTAGTTAAGGTGATGTACTTCAAACCCTATAGGTTTCCTACAACTGACCTCTATAAGGTCAGTCAGTTGCTATCTGTTCGGAAATTATATATCCTAAATTTAACTCTGTGTCTACACAAATCACTTCCCTTTGATGTATCCACTCAGAGGAAGAGACGAAGAGATATAATGGCTTACTCATCTATGGTTCGCACAGTTTATGCGCAGAGGCAATATATGACCCAATCTACATACGTTTACAACAAAATAAACTCAAAAATTCAGATATACCCTCTCATGCTACATGAATGTAAAAAACGAGTACTAAAATGGCTAAATACACTAACGTACGAAGATACTGAAAACATCCTTATCAGAATGAGCTAAAGCATAGAACAAATCGCGCGCACACTCGCACACTCACACACACAACACACACACACACACACACACACACACACACACACACACAACACACCCATACACAGTCTCTAATTTTAGTTGTGATATATTAATATAATAATATATAAAAAAAAAAAAAAAATGTAATTCAATTAAAATAAAATAACCTTTGCATTTTAAATAATATTAAATTAAAATACTTTTAAGTTTTGTATTTAAAACAAAATAATAGAATTGCCATTGTTAATCGGTACCAACATTGTAATTATGTAATATTTACGGGAAGATGCGAGACAGCTCCAACACAAGTACATTCGTAACTTACCGGAGCTGCCTCAGTTCATGTATGTATTCAATGTTTAAGATAATAATAAAACATTTTTAATTTTTTTTTAATTTTTTTAACTTCATTAATTCAAGGAAGCATAATGAAACATTTAGAAAATAACAATTAAATGTAAATAATATATTTTCTCAGAGAGGCGAGAAGGTAGATCTTTTAGATAGGTATACTAACGATCTAGGCGATGTGAAACCGCAATGAGTTGCCATCAAGCTTCTTTTGAAAGTATTTATGACGACACTGCTTTTCAAGACTCGTTACATAGACTAATGATACGAAGACTTGTTGCATTGAGTTGAAATTAATCTAGTTTTATTGTATGTGGAGTTTCTAAAAAGAGGTTGTGATTCTTGAGCGCTGTGTTTTTGTTTTCTTATAAGTAATTGTGATCGGAAATTCGATATTTTTTGTTAGGTGACAAAAATTTGTATGCAAACCTGAACGATTAGAAGAAAACATGGATCTTAGAATAGGGGTGGTTTAGCATATGTGTAAGTAGGACTTTAATAAAAAAAAATGCTATAAATGACGACGAAAATAAACGTAAATAAAAAAAATCTCACAGATTGCCCTATTTTATAGCTTTTCAAAGTAAATCACCATACCACACTGTACTTTCTTGGTAGTTGTGAACTAGAACTACAAATCATAGCGTCAATCACCATTTGGACCCATGTAGGGTCGTAAAGACATGAAAGTCGCAAGTAGACCGGATCACGGGCGTCGCACGCGACTCGCCACGCGTTGGCTGCGCGTGCGCAAGTCCAGTGAAAACGTGCCCGATAATTACACAGCGCTGTAAAACGTACGGTACCGTATGCAATATTATCAGCTCGTTAATAGAAATGTGTTAAATATTATAGTTTTCGTCACAGTTATGCGTTTCATCAAGTTCAATGTTGGCTGTGGTTACAGTTGGATAAACTCTGTTTATTTACCTGGTGGTGTGGCAATGTATGAACATCGTCAGTGAAACTTGTTACGCCAAACTCTTTTTGCGCGATGTTTTGTGGGTCTGATCCCTGCGTGGGACAAGCGATTGTGTGATCCACGAAGGCCTATTCTGAATCAGGGTGTCTTTGTGGATATGACTTGAATATTTGTGAAACTAGCCGCGTCACAATGGACCAAATCCACAGCGCAAGAGTCGTTGCAAATAATACCTATATATGTATTTTTTATAACTTCTAAATAATACTCTGGTATTTTTTTTTTAGTCAGTTTTATTCGTTTGTCTGTATATGACATATCTGTATGTGTTAGTTACAACAAATACAAAGAAAACTCTATCTCCGTCTTTAGTCAGTTCTCTCAAACATTCATGACTCATTTTACTCAATTTCTATTTAATATTATTTTGTATACCTATCAGTAAAAACAGAATACCTATAGTTTAAAAGTAATTGTATAAGTACCAAGAGCCTAGGTAAAACAAGTCGCCAGTGTGATAAGTAAAAACGTGACTAATTTAAATAACAATAAAGGTAAATAATAGTTATTGTAGTTGGAACCTGTTAGATTTAAATAGCCATTTTATTAAACATATTTATAATAAATAAATTACGTGGAAAATGTGTTTTTTTTCTAGCATAATATATTTTTCAAGTCTTTAAAATAAAATAGTTGCCAAATCAAAAATGAATTCAAATAATGCTTCTTTAAATATTCAACTTAATATTGATAATTGGTTAATAAAATACAAGTTTTAAACGTATATTTTATATCTGTATTGTGTTTAACAAATATTCACTAACACATACACCAAGACAAGAATAATACAGATGACACAAATATTTGTTAGGGATCGCGACCGCAGAAGGTAGATGTAAAACTATATCAATTGATATGGTGTTCAATTTTGGTACCTATTAATTAAATAATGTTATGATCTATTTATAAGTTTTACCAACTAAGAAAATATGTGGAATGCAATAAAAGTATTGAGTAAATAGTACTCGGTAGGAATAGGTAAATTATTTGGTGCTAAAAACACACCAGCTGTTGTTAGGTTTTCTTGTAACCGGAATAATGGTTTTTAACCATTTTCTCCCCGTTTTTGTAACATACATTTTTGATTAATTATATTGTGATGGTATATTTTGGCACATTATAATTTCCTGGGTTTTAAGCGTTTGTGTGTTATGACTTCATTATTTATATTCACTCAACTATTATGTCTGTAAAATGATTTTCTTCTAAAAGAAGATACATATGTTTTGAATATAATATGCATCTTGGAACTATTATTCTTAACAACAAAAATATTGTGTCATACCTAAATAGATGTCATTATTATCATGAGATCCGTGTACGTGTCGATGTAAAAACATCGTTTTTGCTTAATATTTGTGTTCGGAAAACTTGAGTCCATAATTATTGTTTAAATTGTTTTACAAACATGACGCCATTTGTGGTAACACGACTTATGGTTATATAAATAATATTCAGATGTAATGAACAATGATGTTCAAGTAAATGTAGCAAAAAATATACATATATTTCTTTATGTATACAAAAACGATAACTTCCCGATCATTGCCACTGAATGTAAGGCTAGTATAATAATAGTGGATACAGTACCAACAGTAATATTCAAGTAAGACTGTGAGACTTCTGGAAAAGAGAAGCCGATTTGATTGCACAGCGTTTTGTAGTAACAACTTTTTGGCCCATGACACTGATATAGTAAATGCTAAAAGTAAGTGAATGTGTTGGTATGTACGTTTATTTATTTCTCGCCTAAATGGCTGGATAGACTTGGATAAAATTTAACATGGAGGAAGCTGACACTTTGGATTTTAAAATAGGCTTTTATCCGACTTCATTAATAAAGCGTAATGTTTTTGCAGCTATCATCGACTTAAACGCGGGCAAATCAAGAGTAATAAATATATAAAATAGCAAATATAGTACTTTACCAACAACAAATAACAATCTGTTATCGTTTTATGAAGTTTAATTATAATATTTCTGCTTATTGACCTCTTAAACAGACAACAACACGTTTCAATTGATTCGATACGACTTCCAGTTGACGCCATTAGATTTTTATGCTACGCTGGGCAATGAACGCTCTGATGTAATCAATAATGATTGGAAAATCCTTTTAAATATGGTATGCGAAGGACAGTTTCCTTATTTAACAGATGGCTATGTTATTTTATATATTAGGTATGTTGAAGCTTGTTATAGACTAGTGGTAAGATCGCACTATTGCCAGATCTGAGTATGATCTCAAAGTACGCCAAATTTAAGAAAGTTGTGCGCATTTTGGACATAAAGAATCCTTTTGAAAGGCATAACAAATGTGGCTCTTACATCTGATCTTTCTCTGGTCGTGTCTAGGATGTCACCGCATTAGGCTAATAGGGTAAGGAAAGAGAGAGAGTGTTTGTGTTTGCACAAGAATTCTTGCATTATTATATGTCAAATCAGGTCATTCTTATTATTACTTATGTGATCTTCAAACTACTAATTTAAACATCTCATTGAAAACTTTCATTTTCTCAGAAATGATTGTAGAATATCTAGGTTAATTAAATGTTATACATAATCTGAGGGCACGGCAGTGCCCCTGCCAAGTCTCGAGCAAAACGGGCACGGCCGTACCATCTTTTCTCGAAGCGATTCGCGGCTGTTTCGCCCCCCCTGTATCTTCGACGTGGACAAAGCTAGGAGTTTAGCTTTTCGGGGAATAATAGTAGGCATTAGAACAAGCTTAAGTTCGAAATTACATGCCAATTGAATTAATGGTTTAGGAGTTACGGTCGATCAAAGTTACACCATTTTGTCACTCACTGACTCACTGACAGATCATCAAAAATCTAAGGTACTTCTAGCAGACTTAGAAACTTCAAATTTTGCACCAAGATAGGTCCTTAGCCACATATAAAGGAAAAATTATAAAAACATTAAAAAATAATATGCCATAGAAAACAATTTTATATTTGCGGTTTGGCAAGAACATTATGTATGGATTTTGACTGCATTGTTAACTTTGTTCGTTGTTTAAGTACCTATTCAATTGGATGAATACATACATAGAATAGAAAAGAATAATATAAATGTAATACACAGACTATCATTAATACAAATTAATACATAAAATTCATAATTCATTAAATTAATAAAGCTAAAACTCCATTGTATTGCGATAAATATTGTATGCGCGCTCGATAGATGGCGTTGTACGTGTCTGAATCGCGCTATGGTTTCGTTACAAAGCGCAGTCTAAGTAGTACTTCAGAATAATTCGATAATTTTCATTTGATAGCGCCACCTGTCTATGAAAAACCATTTCGAAACTAAAAAATATTGTAGTGATAATTGATATTCGGAGAACTTTACGTGTTATTTAGTTTAGTTTAGCTATAGTTTGTAAGTTAGTAGATATACATATATATGCATATATATATAAGTTTAAGCTTGTTTACATTAGAAGTAACGAAGTCTCAGAGAAGAAACAAAAGAGATAGAGATAGAGAATGGGTTCTAAGCAAAGCAGTAGCTGAAGTCCTAGAAATTATGACACCTAAAAAAAAAGAAAGAAATACACTTACAAAAAATAAATGAGATCCCACCAAAAACATTAAATGTAAAAAAATGCCAAGTCTCTCGATGCAGTCTTTCCATCGTAAAAAGTTTTGAGATCTCATAGAAGCCAAGTCCTATTCAAAATATTTTGTAGTTATAAATCAACATTTAGTAATTGTATCAATAGTTTTCTTTATATTATAATTATAGTGACTTGGCAATGAGCACAAATTAAAAGCTGCTTGATGCCTGGAATTATGTGCAAATGTTACTGACGAGACCAGTGATCAGATTATTTGTTATGTGTGAATCATGATGGTCACTACCGACTACATGCTCCAATACAATAATTAAGAATACCTTACGGGCCATCGCTTTATGAAAGTAAATGAATCGAGAGTACACTAAGACTGACTGCCGTTGCCGAAATTCGGTTGGGACGACACGGATAAACCAAAAGAAAATTAATTTTGTGATATTAATGTTTACGCATGCGGTGTGTGTAACTTTCAACTCCTACAAATATGCCGTTTTATTTGTTTCTTCTTGTGCTCATTGCCAAGTCACTATAATTATAATATAAAGAAAACTATTGATACAATTACTAAATGTTGATTTATAACTACAAAATATTTTGAATAGGACTTGGCTTCTATGAGATCTCAAAACTTTTTACGATGGAAAGACTGCATCGAGAGACTTGGCATTTTTTTACATTTAATGTTTTTGGTGGGATTTCTTGTACGCTAGATTTGTGAATATTTAACACTCGTCAAATGATCCACGATCGCTGTCGTATATTCAAGGTGGTATCAATGTGTCTGTATGTACTTTAAGACCACCTTATAGAGAGCAATTAATTCTCTTATGGATTGCAAACAGCATATAGATTAGTTTTGTCACCATACGAACGAATGACTCATACAATTTAAATGATAGAATAGCCTCCATGGATACAAGCTGTCATTTACTGACAAGGTCATTGCAGATGGGTGAATTAATGAGGTATTTTTCTACGTAATCCTACGTTTTGGCTTATCAAGATTTGCTGAATCGTTAGCAAGAGGATTATGGGCTAAATCAGTGACTGTATCATGGGCTCTTAAAAGAATATTGTAGATGAGAAAATGGAAGAGCAATACTAACTGTGCAAGGCGCTATCTTATTTACACAAAGGAAACGGTCACCAAGGAGCCTACCGTCCCAGACTATTTTGGCAGTGGACGAGGGATGCCCTTTAGGGCCTAGAGGCTCTACCACTACGTCTTAAAGTAATATTTACGGTTGTAGGAGCATGACAGCGTAATACACGGCATAGAGCAGCATCTCTTTTAAACACCTAATAAAATATTACTCAGATATGTGACAGTAGGGTCCCTGTATAGCGCTTTAAGACGAGGCGTGGTAGAAACTTTGTTTTATAAGCTCTTTGTAAATTTTCTGCTTATGTTCTGACGTACTGACTAATAAGCTACATAAGTTAGCCAAACAAAGGCATGACGTCAGAACGGGTATACATTTACAAAACTACGTAATCGTGTGTAAAATACCGAAGCTAACAAAATGAGCAACTCACTCGACTACATTACACTACGACCTTCCATCTTGCAAAGTTAAGATGCCAAAATGTTTTGGATTAGGTAAACGGTTGGGAAAATATTTGAAGATTGAGTTTAAATTAAACCAGGTATGTGTGGGGCTTTCGACAATAATTGGTTCCGTAACAACAGGCTACCACTAGTTTTGCACTCATAAAATTTATAACTGTGGTAAGAAAAAAATGTTAATTCGTGTCTGGTGGCGAAGTCTCAGTATTAGAGTTCCGTTCTTATAACTATACGGAACACCAAAACAGTTTCAAAACGGCATTATAATGAAGTATATCATATGATTAAGGAATTGCGGACTTCAAGGATAGGTTACATAATGTTAATGGCTACATGGAAGTGAGAAATGTCAAGGTGTTACACCCATCTTCGAGTTAGCCTTGTGTGTGTTGCGTGCGATTTGCTACATCAGGTATCGGTCAAACTGTAAGTGGGTGCTGCTGCGTTTTGCAATGTAAATTGATAATTCCGTTACTTTTATAATTGAAGTAACGTAATATTCTTCAAGTGTTTTTTGTTTTGAAGGTTTGACTAGAAACTTTATTTTTGAATTTGGATACATTTATAGATTTGCACACAAAAGAATGAAAGTAATTAAAATTAATTAGTAAATATTACTATTCATACTTATGTATTTAATAACGATTAACTCACGCGTATTTTTAAGGATTGCCTGACTAGTTTCAAATCCAAGCAACCGGTGTTTTCAAGACCTGACGTAGCATCGTAGCAGCGTTATTAAATAAACTTTAATGCGTTTTGTTTTATTTCATCTTCTTTTCTATCCTTGAATACATCTACGATAAAATTTGTTCATAATATAAATTATTTAAGTGCAGATTAACCGCATACTGTTTGATTTCATAACCGAACGGAAAACGGTAGTTTTCCTGTTCAGTTTGATAACACGTATGATTGTTTTCCTTCATCAGTTTATATGGCTACCCGCATATGCGCATGCCAGTCGAAAAGTTTGGAGAATTAAGGTCAGGCGCTTGAATCTAATATTCGGATAATTACTGAATTAGCGAATAAACTATGTTTATATAGACGTCATATGAAGGTGGATAAGCTGTTGTCGTAGGTACAAAGGAGATAAGTATAAGAAACATTTTTTTGCTTTGGAATAAATCTCTTTATGTCAATATACTAGTTTTGCTATGAGATTGATCGTATACAAAGCATTGGACTGATAAACAATTTGGTCTAGTTGAAAATGTCAGCAACAATTTAAATACCCAACTATAATACTAGGTATAACCATAATAATGACCGACGTTACAAAATTACAAACACGTCACCAGATTGCGCTGTCGAAAACTTGATACAAAGGCCGTCACCAACATGCATCGATCGAAAAACTCTCTACCACAAAGAAGACCGGGACACAACAGCAAAAACAAGTGACCAACATAGTCGAGGTCTAAAATAATCTAAATGTATAAATAAATAAAAATAATAGATTTAAAAAATCAAGACCAATAACGTGAATGTATAAAAAAGTGGGCAAATATATGTTTTTTAAGTGATAGCTCAAAATCAGATGCACTAATCCGAATATTTTTTTTGTATGTTCCTTAAGGTCCACGGAAGGCTTTAATAGTTAGTAAAAAATACCGGCATTCCCGTTGACACGAAAACAACCGCCAGCTGTAAAGTGATGTCTACACAGACAGAGTCGCGAGCAATAGCTAGTTAACAATAAAGACAATTACAAAGATGTCTGATAACAATCTACTAAGAACTGTAAATTAAGTAAAAATAATGACCCTTTCACACGCAATGATTCTTCATTGTTTCACACTTGGCGTTTAAGACGAATCGTAATTGTAACCATGAGAGTTTTGGCTCGGATTGCGTAACGAGAAATATGGTCAGGGTGCTATTAAGTTTAGCAATATAGTACCAAAATTGTCTATTGTTTTGTTGTGTATGGGTCAGTTGTGCAAGCTGTAATCGGGAAGTAGTTAGGTAAGCGATCGAAGGTAGGCTACGTAATATGATGCTAATACACAACTAAGTTGGTAATTGAATAAACCGGTGAAAAATTTTATTGGAATAACTCAATTATCGAATTAATTATATATATACGAATTTAATTAACCACATAAAAATAGGGAGTCTCATAAGGACTTTACAAATACATCCAAATGATAAAAAAATATTGAAATCTGACGACGCAGAAGTAATAAACAATATTAAAATTTTTATTATTAAAAAGATCCTTTATCAACAACAGGAAATAAATAAACAAAATAAATAATTTAGTCTTTAACACATACATAAATTAACCTACTTAAATATAGGAAGTGAAAGTTTAATGATGTTAAAAATATAAACACTTTGTACTTTATTAAATAACACTTTCGATGTTATGATAAAAGCTAAATAAACCGCGGAACACGTCCGCACCCGTTGAGAGACTGAACAGAAATAGCAGCCTATTGACCTGAATCTCACGCATGCGCGGTAGACGTTAGATCGCGGGCACCTGCGTGCGCGCATCTAAGGTGCTATGTTGTTACGTGTTTAGGTTTTTGGATAAAGGTAAATATACCTGTTGGCAGTTGAAGACCAGAATAAGGAAGGTGGTTTCAATAGTGATGAGTTACATAGTTGCATAAAATGGTCATAGATAAACTTGCTCTTCGCTAAGCATTATACATTTTTAAGTAAAAACAAAAACAATTGACCGAAATTTAAAAAGAAATTTTACGTCATCAGAATATTTGATGAAATTTATAGAACCCTAGCTGCAATTCAAATTTTAGACATCGATACGTAGTATTTATTCATGCCATATCTTCTACTTAACTCTTTTACAGTACATATATTAAAGAAATCTATAAACTCACCTACTAACGTCTACAACTATTTTACCCAACATCGGTTTGTTATAAGTAGATCTTTAAAGTTATTTACCAAACAGTCAAACACAACCGGACGGTGCAAATGAAATATGCCTTGTTTTGGATTATGAAAATACTGTTATTGGTTTGTCCTCGATTTAAGTAGAAACTATTAAAGATTCGTCGTTTGATATGAGTCATAATTCTCGTGTATAATTAAGTTAATAAAATTAAGGTATATATAGCCATCTTATAACCATGCTTGTCCAAGAATAGTGAAGATTGTTATCTTGGTTTTCTAACATTTCAATAAGTTCATTAAATTCAGCATGGTTTTTGTAAATTAAAGTGTTTTTAGCATTTCTTACCCGTAATAGAAAAACACGACCTAATCCGTCTATCCGTTTTTCCGTCCGTCCGTCTGTCACCAGGCTGTATCTTATTACCTAGACGGATGAATTTTCAATACGTGCCGGTATGGTCGTAAACTTAACGAGTGATCAACTCTTGATGAAAATTTGTTTTTCGTCTGCCTGCTAGTATAAATCGTACTTTTTTATACCCAGTCAGATGCATACCTAGAACGGTTCTGACATTAAACCACGAATAAATCATCAAAAAGAAAAACTATGCAAAGTAAAAAGGAAATCAAAAAAGTTTTCCTCACAAAAATGGCAATGAATAAAAAAAACAACTAGGCCAGCAGAAGTAATAAGAATAGTTAAAAACATCAAAGGAAAGTTTTCACATTTTTTTACTTATACAATAATAAAACCGGTCGAGTGGATTGATACGACTATAATCTTCGAGAAAAGAACTTTATGAAGATAACTCGGTTGACATTCTGACAGGTATTGAGCACGAATAAATTATTTTAGCTCTTCACTTTTTATAGGTACGTAATTATATTTTTTTCTACATCGATAGATAAATGTCTTAGCGTAGAAATTAAATTACAGCGTTTTTCAGAAGAGTTTGTTCTTTATTTGAATTTAAAGATTTAGACGGGATTGTCGTCGGCGAAGCTGGTGTTACGATCTTTAATAGGCTATGCAGGGTGCAAGTTGACAGAAATCGCAATACCTAGACAGAAAGGTTAGGTAGGGGAAGGGGGAGAATATACGAGAGCATTTTATGAAGCTGTCTTCTGTACTGACTGTGAATCATTAAGTAGCACTTTTGTTGCAACGAACCGATATACTGTAACATAGATTGTATGATTGATTAGATCAGGTCTTTGCCTAAAGGAAATATACTAAAGTTCATTAAATAACAAAATGTCTTCAATATCGATATTTCAATAACGAAAACTTCTTTATAAATAAGCAACGGATTATAGGTAACAAAGAAACTATTGAATAATCTATGATAAAGTTATTCAATTGCACAAAATAAATTGTTTCTCGATAAAATAATACAAAAAAGTCTCGGTATAAATCTAAGCAAGCAAGTCAAGTATACATAATTGAACCCGCAAAGTAAACCAGCTGGTATAAAATACTGTTAAATTCACAAGTTCATATATACAGGGTGGTCCGCTCACCATATGGCGTGTTCATTATGAGTTTTAATTAAAACAATGCAATAACTACACAACTATAGTTATTATAATAAAAGCTAAGTAACTTTCATATGAGTTATGTTGTTTTGTTTATTTGAGGTTGTGATTTGGTCATATTTTTTTTTATATCTGTTTATTCAGGGAGCAGTTTAAACTTGTCAATCGTTACGGCATATCGATAAACTGCACCCGTTGTTTAGTTAATTCTTGAGACAAGAAAAACACTCCAAGTATTATTTAAACGATTTTTCTGCCCTAATTTATACGAAAAAGAAAAAGGAATGTATGTGTTTATATTATCTATTTATGGATTCTTTGATCGGGTTATCTGATCGTTCTAATTCTCATTGCAGACTAAACAGAGGATTCATATTTCGTCTGATAAATCTCTACAGATCTTCCTCTACTTGACGACAGCTCGCAGTAACGTGAATTCATGATTTACTTAAGGTTTAAATAGTAATACCACACACGTAAGTACATAATTAAATGCAATATGAACAGTACTGACATGCTTAGTAAAATAACCAGTAGATTGACTAAAACCCACATGATTTTGGAATCATTTAGTAACAAGCTAACGTTTACGATGAATCATTTTAATGTAATTATGTCTGCTTGTTAGAATTCTCTAGAACAGAGCAACAAGTTTAAAATCTATTATGATTTTTTGCTATAAAATCAATTTTCCTTTTCCACAATCACAGTTTTCTTTAACGACTATTCGTGTTTAAAAGTACATAAATCTTAACTCATTATTACATGATTCCATACAGTAGGGTACATATTCCTTTGCGTCGACATTCTAGTCTAGGTTTAATGTAACGACGTTTCAAAACAATATCTTTTGTTAGAAACGACACGTTCAAGCCTGTATAGAAAGATGTTTAGTTCGTTATAGTGTTCAAGAGACAGGATAGAATCTTAGCGCCCACATAACACCTACAAGGACCCCACAGCCTTTGAAAGGTAAGTACGTTGTGATTGTTGAAGGGAGATGGAGCTATACGCCATTTAATATGCCATCTTGCTTCCACAACAGGACCAAAATTTACCTTAAAAGATGGTAGGCAACCCGGATCAACTATTTTACGATCAGGAAACTTATACTCAAGATGTTACGATTATAGGATAATACTAAATTGGATATTTTAATGCCTTCTCTTGTATTTTATATATCGAAAGCTATCTTCAAATCTTCATGCAATTGAATTTGTTTTCTTGTATGATAGGTCTAGATAAAACCTCACTTAATACAAAAGAAGATCTGTATCAGGTAACCGATTGGGAAGGTACAATGACAAAGGCTAAGGTATAGGACAATAATAATAATAATATTTTTATAACAGGAACTAATGTAAAGAAAAAATAATTAATTATATTTTTTCTTGAGAGCGAGAAGGCTATTGTTTACGATTCCTTAACAATTTATTATTGCGTTGTTTCTGATTCATTTTTAATTGATAATCTATTCTTTACTTTATCAGTTACTTAATAGCTAAAGCAATTAAATCTGTTGCATTTTAGCGGTTCGAAGGGAACCAAACACAAGTTAAAAATCTCCTACCAGGAAATTCCCATTTAAACATTTTGAACTGAGTACTACAGAAAATTGCGAATTCTAGTAGGCAAGTATAATGAAGGTAAACATGCGAAGACATTATCTCAATACTGGGTAGTGACGTCACTGGCCAGTGACCATGTTATGGCGAAACAGGTTTGGTTTCGGCGAGCCACCGAGGTCACGTAAGGTCACGCCGACAACGA